>NC_133153.1:1500000-1700298 GCF_048418815.1 Hemitrygon akajei
GAACTTCTTCATGAATGCATGGCTGATGTTACCAATCATTGATATTGCTTAAGAGTATTTAAAACTGGTAATAAAATTTAGAATATTCACATTAAATTCAAAGTGAAAGATGCAGCCCAGTCCATCACAGGTGAAGCCCTCCCCAGCAGTACATCTTCCTAGAGCGATGACACAAGAAAGCACGATCAAAAACACCTACCATCCAGGTCATGCCCTCTTGTCACGATTACCATTGGCAGGAGATACTGAAACCTTTAGGCCCCACACCAATAGGTTCAGGAACAGTTATTACCCTAAAACCATCAAGCTCATGGAAAAACTTCCATCACTATTCTCAACTGATTCTACAACCTACTGTTCTCTACAACTCATGTTCTCAGCATTATTTTCTTAGCAGTTTGTTTTCTTTTGCACATTGGTTATTCGTCAGTCTTTAGTTATGTAGTTTTTCATAAATTCTATTAACTTTTTAAAAAATTTGTTAGAGATACAACATGGCAACAGGCACCCATGTGACCATTTAACCTACGATCCCGCATGTCTTTGGAATGTGGGAGGAAGCATGAGCACCAGAGAAAATGTACCAGACTCACTACAGAGAGCAGTGGGATTTGAACTAGGGCTGATGGCACTGTAATAATGTTATGCTAACCACTACATTATCACGCTGCCCATCAATTTGTATTATACTTTTACTGTAAATGCCTGCAAGAAAATGAATCTCAAAGTAGTATATAGTAAAAATCATACGTAGATAATAAATTTACTTTGAATGTTGACTTCAGTTCTAATGTCAAATGCCTTAACCCAGATCAGGCTGTTACGTTCTTATAACCAGTTTAAAAACTGTCTTGTGGAGCCATTTCATTCCAAAACCAACTTGCCAAAATGCTTTAACTTTACCACGCTAAATAGTTGCCTAACAAATGCCTCAAAAGTTTAGAATGGGAAATCAGGATGATGCTTACAACTATAAATGAACTTTTTTTGCCATTTAAACTGCCATGAATCAAATATATTTGCACTTCTGATTTAAACAAAGTCCTCAAAATATGCAGTAAAGCAGATGGAATGGCTTGCTGAGAAATTTTTTTTAAATGCACTATTCGCCGACAGAAACTTTAAGTCAAAGGAAAAAAGGGGCAGGTTTCTGACAATAGATCACTCATCCATGTAATCCTGTTGTACAGAAAATTCATGAGGTTTTATCAAATTAAAGAATGGGGTGGATTGATGAGGATGGGATTGATTGGGCAGTGTTTTCCCAATAAACAACACTACCACAGGAATGGCGATAACTGGAGATTTTGAGCAAAATCAAACTGATTCTTTTGTACATATTTTTTGTGCATGAGAGTTTAGCAGTGATAGTCCTTCCAGTGGATGACAACTTGCTGTACTAAACACACAAGTTGTGTTTAACTAATCTCCCTGTGGCACCACCACATGATGGAGGGCTCCAAGTATTAAAGCTCCGTAAATTTAGTAGTCCATAAGGATGTACACCATAAGACAAAGAAACAAGAATTAAAGTCTGCTCCACCATTCGATCATGGTTGATATATTTTCCCTCTTAAATACATTCTCCTGCCTTCTTCCCATAACTTTTGATGCCCTGACTAATCAAGAACCTACCAGCCTCTGCTTTATATATACCCAATGACTTGGTCTCCACAGCTGTCTGTGGCAATGAATTTCAGATTCATCACCCTGTGGTACTTTCACAGACCATCTCTAATGCCTCCTTAGCCTTCTAGAAGTGGCACCTAAAAGTGAAAACAAAACTCCAATGTTTTATAAAGGTTCTACCATGCCATTTTCAACAATTTGTGCACCTATTCTTCAGGTACCTCTGCTCTTGCACCTTGTTAAGAAGCTTCCTTTCTTCTTTATTGTCTCTCCTCATTCTTTACGACAATATCTGGCATGTTACATTTCTTTATATTAAATTTCATCAGCCTAGCCTGCATTTTGCTGTAATCTATCAGCATTCTCTTCACAGTTTACAACACTAACAGGATTTAAGTCAGGTGCAAATTTAGAACATCCATTTCATTAACAGAGATTCAAATTGTGATGGATATTTGCTTCCTGGGCCAAGAGGCCTCTTCTTTGCTAAGCTCACTTTTAAAAGCACAGCAGCTGCAAACTTCCAACTAATATACTTTGCATAGTTTCTGGTTGTAAATGCAAGTTCATCTTTAGTTTTAAAAAAATGTAAATGAAAAGCAGTAATCAGCTTGAAGTTAAAACAAATACCGCCTATATAGCAGCTTTGTAAACAAGTTCTGTAATATACAGATGCTGTATCTGTGGGAAGTAGAATGCACCTCACAATACCTGTTTTACTATTCTTCAGGAGTATAGTACAAGATAACGGGTTATTTAATCTGGTTTGTTTCAAAAGAGAAGCTGATTAAATTGTTTAGTTCAAGGAAGTTTGCAGGCCAGATATGTTAATGATCTGGATGTAGAATTCACGCCTTCGTGACCAAGTTTGCAGATGATACAAAGATAAACAAAGGGGCTAGTAATGTTGAGGAAGCAGAGAGTTTGCAGAAGGGCTTGAGTAGATTAGGAGAATGGGCAAAGAAGTGGCAGATGGAATAGTGTAGGCAAGTGCATGGTCATGCACTTTGGTGGAAGAAATAAATGAGTAAACGTGGAGCGACTTCAGAATTCAGAGATGCAAATGGATTTCCGAGGCCAAGTACAGGATTCCCTAAAGGTTAACTTGCAAGTTGAGTCAGTAGTAAGGAAATGAATAGTTAGCACTTATTTTGAGAGGACTAGAATATAAAAGGAAGGGTGTAATGCTGAGGCTTTAAGCTGTTGGTCAGATCACATCTACAGTATTATGAGCAGTTCTGGGCACCGTATCCAAGGAAGGATGTGCTGGGGAGCCCCAGAGGAGGATCACGCAATTGACCCTGGGGATGAAAAGGTTAATGTACAAGGAGTGTTTGATGGCTGTGGCCCATCAAACTGAAGTTTAGAAGAATGGGGGGGGGGGGGGGGGGTTATTTCATTGAAACCTGCAGAATATGAAATGCCTGGATAGAGAGCACAATCTCAATAGAAGGACATCTCTTTAGAAGAGTTACAAGGAGGAATTTCTTTAGCCAGGGTGTGTGGTGAATCTTTGAAATTCTTTGCCACATATGGATGTGGAGGCCATGTCATTGGGTATATTCAAAGCAGAGGCTGACAGGCTCTTGATTAGTAAATAAACTTAATATCAAAATACATACATGTCACCGTATACAACCCTGAGATTCATTTTCTTGCAGGCATTCACAGTAAATACATGAAACAAAATAGAATTAATGAAAGACTATCCCCAACAAGATGAACAGTGTGCAAAAGACAACAAACTGCAAATATAAAATAAGAATAATAAACATCGAGAACATGAGATGAAGAGACCTTGAAAGTGAGTCCATAGGTTGTGTGAACATTTCAATGATGGGGAAAGTGAAGTTGAATGAAGTTATCCCCTCTGGTTCAAGAGCCTGATAGTTGAGGGGTAATAACTGTTCCTGAATCTGGTGGTGTGAATCCTGAAGCTCCTGTACCTCCCTCCTGATGCCAAGAGCAAGAGGAGAACATCTATTGGGTGGTGGTGGGTCCCAGATGATGTATGCTGCTTTCCTGGGACAACGCTCCATGCAGATATGCTCAATGGTGGGGAAGGTTTTACCCTTGATAGACTAGACTGTATCCACTACTTTTTGTAGGATTTTCCATTCAAGGGATTTGATATTTCCATATCCGGCCATGATGCAACCAGTCAATATAGTCTCCAACATAGATCTGTAGAAGTTTGTCAAAGTTTTAGATGACATACTGAATTTAAACAAATTTCTCAGTAGATCCATTAAAGGTTAGGGTCAGAAGGCAGGAGAATGGCATCAAAAAGGAAAATGAATCAGCCAAGACGGAATGGCAGTGCAGACTCAATGGACTGAGTGGCCTAATTCTTCTAGGGTGCATCTCAACCTGGTATGGATGTTGTCCTGTCCAAGACCGGAAGAAGCTGCAGAAGATCGTGAACCTAGCTCAGCACATCACACAAACCAATCTTCCATCCTTGGGCTCACTTTACACCACACTCTGTCAGAGCAGTGCTGCCAGGATAATCAAGGATAAGTCCCACCCAGCCAACACACTTTTTGTCCCTCTTCCCTCCGGGAGAAGGTTCAGGAGCATGAAGATACGTACGGCCAGATTTGGGAACAGCTTCTTTCCAACTGTGATAAGACTGCTGAACAGATCCTGACCCAGATCTGGGCCGTACCTTCCAAATATCCAGACCTGACTTGCACTACCGTACTTTCCGTTTTCTATTTTCTAATTATGATTTATAATTTAATTTTTTATTATATTTACTTCGATTTGTACTTCAGGGAGCACGAAGCGCAGAAACAAATATCACTGTGATTATTGTACGCTCTAGTATCAATAATTTGGTGACAATAAAGAATTTGTATTTGTATTCCTTTGTATTCCTAATTATGTTCTTAAGTCATATGGTCTAATTCAAGGCATCCTTTACTGTGTGAAGGCTTCAAATTCCACAAATTTGACTGATCCTTCAAGCTGAAAATATGCGAAGCAAGGTTTTCATCTAATACATTGGCTGTTATTTCTCCTCTCCACAGATGATCATCTCCAGTTTTTTTCCCCTTTTATTTTAGACATTAATTTCATAAGATACAGTTTATACTACACAAGATACTGTAATTAGACAGCACAGGGAAACATTCTTGCTCTGATAGGAACATACATGAAAGTAATGTACCTCAAACTAACAGAGTAACATTACAAATGCTGCAAGTTGCAAATTGCTCCTCAAATTACTGATTGTGGACCTGAGAATTAGCTTAATGTAAGGCTAATCCTCAGGTCGACAATCAGTTTAGAAAGAAAGAGGAAGAACTGAAACCAATACAATAAAGCTTTATAATGGGAGAGTAAAATAGAATGACTATTGAATTATTTCTGAAAAGCTCTGATCGTGGCAAAGTAGATTACTGTGTGATTACCATCACAATATACAGAGGAAATCATAAACCAGAATTTGATTTCTGATACCTTACATCTGCTCCCCTATTCTGAACAACACACGCTACCATTGTCTGTTAATTACAACCCGAATACCTTGCCAATTCACAGGAGAGCCCAGTTCTCCAAGGTATGGGTATTCAATACAAGAAACATGTTTAACCATGATTGATACAAAGCAACTTACACTACCCATCGTCAACTGGGGAGAAGGTTTTTTTCCATGTTCTCTGCGCTGATATGCAAGATACATTCAGAGAAAAAAAATCATGCAACTCAGGTTCTTAAATAAAGGTGCCATCAAGCGCTCTTCAGTAGGCTCTACAGTCAAAGCTTATTCAACTTTTTAACCTTTTTGAGTTTGACCTTTTTATTTGATGTTTATAAATAGGTGCAACTAACTCAGTAAGAAGCCCTTCACACTGAATCTGTTCCTCTTCTGTAGTCAAGCACGTGCTCATGCACATCCACACAAGAACTCATTAAGACCTTGTACAAAAAGATTAGTCCACTCTAGTGACAATCAAGGTCCTACAGAAGGACCTTACTTTAAAAAGATGCTCCCACAAATGATTACATTAATTCTTCTGTTACTCCAAAACAGGTGTATTATTTAATTACATTTTCAAAACTTACTAATGCACCTTAAGCAAATTACATCAGATTCCAATTATTGTAAAGCAAAAATACAAGGTTCTTGCTATTGGTAAATACAGGATGTGTAAGGAACAGATCTACCACAAGGTTCCCTATTCCAAAAAATCAAATGCAGATAGTACTTCTCTCCTGTTCACTCACATCAATACGTGCTCAAACATGCAAAAGGCAACAGAATGATCAACATTAAAAAAAACTCTACAGAAGTCCAAAAACACACAGATAACTTAACAATGCACAATTATATATACGTATGTGTGACAACACACACAAAATGCTGGAGGAACACAGCAGGCCAGGCAGCATCTATAAGGAGAAGCACTGTCGGCGTTTCGGGCCGAGACCCTTCGTCAGGACATACAAGTGATTTTATTTTCCCCCAATCATGACGTGTTCTAAACAATAAACGTGGGAAGCAAAATCTTGTGAGAGCAAGAAAATAAAGTTTTTTTTGAGAAATTGAGTCCAAGCTATTTTTCCCTTCATTTTGATATTACAATACAAAATGAGAGAATAAAAAGCTATCAAAGGTTACAGATGGTATAAGTAAATGAAATCACACTGAATTTCAAGGTAATCTAGAAGCTTAAGGTAGTGAGGACTATATCTTTAAATAACACACAATTGAAGCATCTTTTAGTCACATGTCACATTGAGACTAAATTTGATGGAATTATGAAGTCAGTGCTCCACTGGGCATATTACAAGGGACAAGCTTGTTCCTTGCCGTCCCACACAAGTGTTTCCTTTGTCCTTGGAAGGTTCCATCACAACAGTTTTAACAAATAAATGGAGTGACACAAGTGACTAAGGTGTGCTGAAGATGGACAGAATGTTTAATTATAGGATGGTGGACAAAATGCCAAGCAATCAGACTACAACTGATCAGGGTGGGTGTTAATCTCCTTCACGTTATTGAAGGTGTTTCACCAGGCAAGTGGCAAGAATTCCAGCATTCTCTGGACTTGGGCCTTGTAGAAGAAGGAAAGCCAGGAAGCAAATCATCTATTATAGACAGCCAATCCCTGACTTTCTGTCATAGTCGCACTACTATTGTGACTGATCCAGTTGAGTTTTGGATCAAGAATGCTATTGGAAATGTTAATAGCAAGGGACCCAGCACTGGCATTGATAATGCCAGCGAAAGTCAAAGTTAAGTGGTTGAACTCTTGTTGGATTGTCTTTCCCTAACACATTTGGCGTTCATGCTATCTATCACTTACCAGTTCATGCCTGGACATTGAGTCAAGTCTTGATGCATGAAGCCTTGGACTGCTTCGTTTTCAGAGGAATTTCAAACAGTGTGCAATCATCAGCAAATGTTCCTCTATTGACGCTATGTTGGAAGGTTGTCAAAGTAGCTAAAGTAATTTCAGTTTAGGATGGCTCCTCGACGACCTCCTGAAGTTATGCAAAGGAGGAGCAAATAACCTCCAACAGCCTAACACTGCACGAAGGAAAATGTTTATCATTCCAGTTATTGTACAGCTTCCCTCTTGATGCCCATCAGGTTTCTGGATTTCACTCTCAATTTCACCCTTTTGTTGTATCTAATACTCTGACCGCTTCTTGATGCTCATGGTCAAAAATTAACTGAACGTGGTTACAAATCTTCTGCCTCATCTCTGCACCTCAAAATCACTGAGGATGGGCATGTTCTTGGAGCTTACTTCCCCTACTGTCAGTCTTTAAATTGTCCTTCACCATCCACTATTAGATGTGGCAGGAAAGCAGAATTTTGATCTGGTCCATTGCTTCTGCAATTCCTTTGGATCTGCGTACTAAGTGCTAATTTCGCCATTTATAGGGCTATGCTGCAGGCTTGCAAAAAGAACTCTGTACATTGCGGGGTTTGATACTTGATGCCCCTCTGAGAACGTCCTGCTGCACTCGCCATGGAACAGGAGCAGCTCGATGGGAATGTGGGACGTGCTGGGCCACGAGGTCACAAACTTCAGTGTTGGACACTTGGGCTGCTGGTCCACACCACCATTTCAATTTCCAGTTGTTGTATAAAGCAGGGGTTCCCAATGCGAGGGTCCATGGACCCCCTTGGTTAATGGTAACACTCCATGGCATGAAATAGGTTGGGAACCCCTGGTATAAAGGATGTACAGTTCCAATTCTCTGTTCTGCCCTCAAGAAAATGTAGCTTTTACCACTAAGCCCGATGTCCAGTATAAAAGCAATGAAAATTTTCAATCTGTTGAAGTACAGACAAAACAGCAGACTTCAAAAGTTACTGTGTTCATACTGCATTGTTGTATCTATTTACCACTAGTACACACGGTTTGATGGATGCTATGCACAGTTAAATGCTTACAGAGCTAAGTAGTTTGAAGCAGGATGTTGATAAGAATAAGTGTCTCCAAAGCTATCCAAACAGGACAAACACCACAAACTTAAATACAGGTTACATGACTTATGGAAGACTTTTGGGCTCTTGTTTGTTAAAAAGGCAAAAAAAAAACCTTGAAAGTACTTCCCTGTCAGCCTGCATAAACTGAATTTTAAAACCATCCAAAGAAAGTTCTGCATTCCCCTTTTCACTCCTGACTGAAACGCTTGCCAAGTACAGTTCTCTCGGGTTAGAAGGGGAAATGGAACGGAAAATGAAAGAATAAACATTGTGCTAAATGATTAGTAGACTCATTAAGATTTTATAGGAGTAATGTACGGGAAAAAGTTTGTGCAGATTTCTAGTTCACAGAAATATGTTTTCTTGCTCAACAGCACATCCTCCCTTACAAATGCACTTTGTTATAATAAAACCTTTCTGCTGGCTGATAAAGTCCAATTCCTATTTCCATATCAAAATATAATCCTTTCTGTGGAATGTTTTACATTTTGACCCACTAAACATCGTGTGCTATCCTTCAGAAAGCAAGTTTGTGGACACACGAGATTGCAGATGCTGGAATCTGGATTAACAGCCAAAGGAATGGAGGAACTTAACAGGTCAGGTAGGACCAATAGAGGGAAATGGACCGCCAACATCTCAGGTCGAGACCCTTCATTCAGACCCAGATCCAGTCTTAAAACGCTTCACCAAATCATTCAAGCCCACCCACGCCAGATGTGTTCCTGCATACATACACTAAGCTATAATTAGGCACTCAGCAGAAAACCTCGAGCGTCAACAGGTTCCACCCATCAAAAATGTGCAGGTTTGTGCATTTTTTTCCCCTTGAAAACATTAAATTTGAATTGTTGATGCAAGGACACTCCCCCACGCAGGCATTCTCTTAAAAAATGACCAAAAACTAACTGAATTTTAACCATTCAGGGCCCCAAACAGTCCTTCCAGGTGAAGCGACACTTTAGCTGCAAGTCTGTTGGAGTTACATAGTGCTCCCAGTGTGGCTTCCTGTATATCGGTAAGACCCGGCGTAGATTGGGAGACCGCTTCACCGAGCATCTAGCTCCATCCACCAGAAAGGCAGGATCTCCCAGTGACCACCCATTTTAATTCCACTTCTCATTCCAATGCGTCTATCCATCTATCACCTCCTCCACTGTTGTGATGAGGCCACACTTAGGTTGGAGGATCAAAATCTTGTATTCCGTCTGGGTAGCCTCCAACCTGATGGCATGAACATCGATTTCTCAAACTTCCAGTAAAATACCGTCCTTCACCATTCCCCATCCTCTTTACCCTCTCTCACCTTATCTCCTTGTCCATCAATCCCCCTTTTCTTTCTTCCATGGCCTTCTGTCCTCTTCTATCGGTCTCCCCCTTCTCCTGTATCTCTTTCACTAATCAACTTCCCAGTTCTTCACATCATCCATTCCCCTTAAGGTTTTACCTATCACCTTGCGTTTCTCTCTCCCCTCCCCCATCTTTAAAATCTATTCCTCAGCTTTCTTTCTGCAGTCTCAGCCCAAAACGTTGACTATACTCTTCAACAGACGCTGCCTGGGCTGCTGAGTTCCTCCAAAATTTTGTGTGTGTTGAGTGAGAAAAACTTTATTTTAAAGGCTGCAAGCATTTAATTGATCTATTTTAAAACTATTTGATAGGGAAAAGTCTGGGGTCAATGAGGAGGATGTAACAGGTAATCAGGAAAATATTGACCTGTTGCTAATTGTCACATTGGCTAGAATTGATGAACTTTATAAATTCCTCTTAATTAACCAAACTGGGGGGACAGAAAGGTGTTCCTAATCATGAGGCTGAAAGGCATCTTTTGCAGGTGAGTGATTCTTGGATGCTTTTTCAGTTCAAATATAACTGAGGCAAGTACCATTCCTACAAGACAAGAGTGAAAAAGAAACATCTTCCGTCATAGGAAATATTTTGTTTAAGAATCTGATAAACTATTTGTCTTTACATTTCTAGCCAAAACAAAGGAAAACACCTCACAATTGGACCAGTTTTGAAGTAGAATGTTTATAAGTTAATGTGGCAATCGATGCATTATCACCATTCATAAAACTAATGTATTTTTGGATCGTTGGACAAGGATTGTTGGCCAATGAGAATCTTTCTGAACTCCAAGGACTGGTAGTTAATTAGCAACTGTAACTTACACCTAGTGAGTAGAAAGTAGCAGAATCAAAGGGAATTGACGGGCATACTGGGCAGAATAACCAATAGGATCGATGTAGAATTTGTCTAAGTGGGTGGTTCAATTACCACCAGAAACAGGCAAATCAAAGCAAGTTTATTATGCAACAAGTGACTTAACTGACACCACTGAATGAAAATGGAAGCTTATATTTCCTTGTGACATGGGGAAAAACCTTTCAGAGGGATCCTTATTGATCCCATACTCCATGTTTCCCTGCAACGTATTCTCACATTACTTTAAAGACACCTTCTGATTTCTCTTGCTATACTACCTCAAAATTTTCCATACCTTACGCACTATAGTACATTACAGAATAAAAAATATACACACAACACAGTGGATTTTTAAGACAAACTATATGCCTGGATAACACGAACTTACAGCACTAAGCAAAAGTCTTTTACACACACACACACACACACACACACACACACACACCACCACCACCCCCCCCCCCCCGCCTTCCCTCCCACCACCACCACCATTGGAAGTTTTCGTGTTTTATTGTTTTACAACTTTGAATCATAGTGGATTTAATTTGGCTTTTTTGACACTTATCAACAGAAACAGACTCTTTTGTGTCAAAGTGAAAACATATCTCTACAAAGTGATCACAGTTAATTACAAATATAAAACACAAAATAATTGATTGCTTAAGTATTCATCCCCTTCAAGTCAGTATTTAGTAGATGCACCTTTGGCAGCAATTACAGCCTCGAGTCTGTGTGGACGGGTCTCTATCAGTCTTGCACATCTGGACACTACAATTTTCTAATATTCTTCTTTACAAAACTGCTCAAACTTAGTTAGATTGCATGGGGATAGAGTGAACAGCACTTTTTATGTCCAGCCACAAATTGTCAATTAGACTGAGGTCTGGAATCTGAATTGGCCACTCCAGGAACTTAACTTTGTTTTTAAGCCATTTTGTCTTTGGCTTTATGCTGGAAAGCAAATCTTCTCCCAGACTGCAATTCTCTTGTAGACTGCATCAGGTTTTCCTCCAGGATTTCCCTGTATTTTGCTGCATTTATTTTACCCTCTACAAGCCTTCCAGGGCCTGCTGCAGTGAAGCAGGGCCTGATGCAGCCACCACCATGCTTCATGGTAAGGATGGTGTGTTTTTGATGGTGTGCAGTGTCTGATGGCCAAAAAGCTCAATTTTGCTTTCATCAGACCATGGAACATTCTTCCAGCTAACTTCACAGTCTCCCACAGGCCTTCTGGCAAATTCTAGCCAAGATTTCAAGAGAGCTTTTTTCAACTGTGGCTTTCCCTTTACAACTCCCCTAAAGCTGCACCTGGTGAAGCACCCGGGCAACAGTTGTTGTCTCTCCCATCTCAGCCATCGAAGCTTGCAACTCTCCAGAGCTGTCACAGGTCTCTTGGTGGCCTCCCTCACTAGTCCCCTTCTTGCACGGTCACTCAGATTTGGAGGACAACCTGCTCAAGGCAGATTTACAGCTGTGCCATATTCTTTCCATCTCTCGATGATTGACTGTACTCCGAGGGATATTCAGTGACTTGGAAATGTTCTTGTATCCAACTCCTGCTTGTGCTTTTCAATTGCCTTTTCATGGAGTTGCTTGGAGTCTGAGGGCATGAACATGCGAGTGATGATAAAGCTGATTCTGATTTGTGTCTCCATTGTGTACTGGGAGTGGAACAGGGACAGGGAGGGGGAAATCACGGTTGGGAAAAGGTGAAGAGAGAGGGGAGGAAGTGGAAAGCACCAGAGAGACATTCTATAATGATCAATAAACTAATTGTTTGGATTCAAGTGACCTGGCTTGGAGTTTCAGGGCAGGGTGTGTCTGTACCCACGCCACTCTCTGCTCCCGGCACACCTTCTCTGCCACCTGTCCCACACCCCTCCTGTTGTGCTCCACCCTTGCCATTTCCAACATCCTTTGCTCCCGCCAGATTTACAAACTCGCTTTCTGCTCCACGTTGACAAATACAGTACTGTGCAAAAGTCTTAGGCACCATAGCTATTCACAGTACTGTACGTGTTCACTATCCCTATTAGGCAGGGACCTTAGACAAGGCAAATACCATAACATCCTAATACAAATCAAGTTGATTGATTAAGTATTCTACTGCTATCGTGGCAATTATACAATTGATTACCAACCATCAATTCCTGAAACATTTCTTGCTGTAGTTATGCACTGTCCTGGCTCCAGCTAATTCAGGGTCCATGGTAGAATATTATTTAAATAACCAGTAGCCAGAAAACCGAAGTTGAACATATTGGCAAAACCACAATTGTTCAAGTGACAGCTTGGAATGGTGCCAGAATTTTCACTGACCCAAACCTCTAGTTAAACCTCTATAATGGATTTCATTTCCAAGACATAACCCTTCAATCAACAAAGTAATCCACTTTGTGGTTTACAAATCAAAACAGTTAAAACACAGTCGTTACTTCCTACAGCTGTCAAAATCCATTACTGCGCTAGTTAGTTCTTTCAGGATTCTCTCTGTCCTACACAGAAGAGGGGACAAAATTACCGCTACAGAGGGGATTCAATTTCACTTTCGCTTTTACAAATATTGACATAAATTTCCAGAAAACCATTCACAAAAGGAAGTGAAACTCAAAAGGTGTAGTAACATAGTTGCTTTTGATATTTGTATAATTGAAGCTGACAATTTCTTAAATGAAACCATCCTGCTCTCAGAAGCAGCAACAGGAACGTTACGTTATTATAAAAGGCTGATTTGAAAAAATACATTTCAATTTAAAAATTGATAAAGCAAACCTGTTGTCTTGATTTCTTGAAGATAAAAAAAATGCATTTTCCCTAAAATGCGTACACTCATGCAAGCAAATATTTCTATCCAGTTTTAAATTTCTCATGATGGCCGGAAAACCTACTTTGTAAAACAATAAATCCTGTGCATTTAGCGTTGTCATGTTTTGTATTTCTAACATTAACACTATTTACTTCTCCGAACTAGATTCTCCTTAAATAGGAAACACCAAATGTTCGAAAGCAAAAATGCTGGAATGTAAAAGGACACTTTGCTTTGTTCTCAAGGGAAGGGAACAATAGTGTTAAGACAGTTCAAATTCAAAGCAAAATTGCTACTAACTTCTTGTGTTTTTTCCTTAACTTCTTTAAATTGCATAATTTCTGTGTTCTAAGTGAGCAAGCCTAACGACTGATATTTAACTGTAACTTCCTGACTTGTACCAGACACTGCTGTAGTTCACTCAAGACTCAATCCATGTAGAATTCTCCTCAACATTACATATACAGCTCCAATCTTCCTTCTACTGAAAGCACATAATAGCTGCCTACTACTTTTCTATCCACAACACCCAATTTTGAATATGCATTTATTAGAGTTGGATATTTTCCAGATCCTACTTTTTATTCCCACATGATGATCATGAAGGTATAAACAGTATAATTAAACTCTATAGTTTTACCGTGGCATGCCACTTCCACAATGATTATCTTGATAGATACCAAGACTTTGTTGTTAGGAAGTTGTCAATAATTTAGCATCAAATTGGTTGGATAGAAGAAAGGGAGCCCCTTTTAGAAGTATCATTTAGTATTACATCACAGAGTTTACATAGAGGGCAGAGGGTAGCCTGCATCTGTTCAAATGCGACAAGCAAATTCTCTCTCAAATGACTGCATATACAGGCTTGTTGCTACAGGCAGTCTAATGCTCTTGGAAAACAAGATGGCAGATTAATGGCTTTTACCATGGATATTAGCAAGTAAATGTATACCCTTCATCACGAGAGGCAGCAACACAAAGAGCTACCCACGGATTGGTGACTCTTTCATTGTTCATCAGATCAGCCCATCTTTAGAAGCTTTATCTTTTATCCTCAAACAGGACCAATATCTTTGAAATTTTCTACTGTGGTTTCCTGCTATCCAGTGGCACCAGTCGGATTAGCAAGCAGTCAGCTCAGAGGCATTAAAAAAAACAATTGAAAAAGCACAAAGTTTGGAGAAACTATCTGCTCAATTGATCAGAAATATTCTCTATTCTATGCTCAGTTGAGACATATGGAATCTGTGCTAAAAATGTAAAGCATTCAATGGCGCGTTTTGTAGCCGTGCAAAGGTAACTAACTGTTCATCACGTGTGAAATAGAAGGAAGCAAATGGGAAAAAATAAGCCAGACAAGAGGAGGATTAAAGAGCTTCTGAGTTTCACATGCATGAAAAGGTAAGCTAATTTTGTTTTATCTGGTCTGATTGTTCAGCTGTGGCAGCTCAATTAAAAGAAAAGCCTTCTGCATCTGAGAACATTTTGTAGCTGTCCTGACCAAGCAGCACTTAGGAATTAGGAATGCAGGAACTTCCTGCCACAGGACAATTACACAAGGATCCCAAAATTGAAGGAAGCAGGAATAGCAAAAGCCTTTACATTACACATACCTTCTGAAACCTTTACAGAAATCCATCAGCAAACTCAGCTTTGATAGTTCTATATTTGAATGTTTACTTTGATTTAAATTGCCATTTTGAAAAAAATCTTTATTTCCTCCCTGCTTTTTCTTCCATTTAATATTTTTATAAATTTCCTTTCCACTTCCCCATTTCCTATTTCATTTTTGTTTATTGAAATCTCTAATTCACATTTGTACTGGAGCTTGGCTCCAGAAGAGGAATTGAAAGATTTACTGCATTTTTAAATGAACTACATAATTTCATCCTATCTAGAATTTTTAGATTTTAGTCCCTTCTCTATACTTAGTCTAAGAAAAGAAATACAATGAAATTGGTTAATGTCAACACCACAAAACAGTCTAATACCAGACCTACTGCATGCTTGACTTTAGGATTTGTGTCAATCTTCCAACCATACTCTGGTCAGTTATCAGTTTCATTCCTGTAAGGTATGTCTGACACATCTTATTTTCCCACATCTCACCCTTCCCACAATTTCATAGAAAACAGAAAACCTACAGCACAATACAGGCCCTTCAGCCTACAATGCTGTGCTGAACACATACTTACTTTAGAAATTACCTAGGATTACCCATAGCCCTCTATTTTTCTGAGCTCCACGTACCTGTCCAGGAGTCTTTTAAGAGACCCTATCGTATCTGCCTCCACAAACGTCACCAGCAGCCCATTCCACGAACTCATCACTCTGAGTAAAAATAACTTACTGCTGACATCTCCTGTGTACCTACTTCCAAGCACCTTAAAAATTACAGGCCAGACTTGGTAAATGCTACCAGCACTGCTACCAGAAGTAAAACTGAGCAGCAAAAGTGCCCGTTTCACATCAGAGGTTGAAAGTACAGACTGATGAAGTCACAGGGCTAAAATATAGATTATGTAATATTTTAGGGCAGAGTCCTGCAAATATTTAATCTAATCAAAAGATAGCCTAATTGCTGCTCCTGTTGAAGCCCGAGTTAAACCGTTCACTTACAAAATCATCATTCCTGTAGGTATAGTCCTCCATCAGACTAGGACGTTTGTCAAAAGTAGTAGAATTTCAACCAACTCCTTTAATCTCATGAGTAGCAGTGAGAAGGTTTCAGGCAGGACATTTATCAACCCTAATGTACACATCCGATAAAACAGTACTGTGCAAAAGTCTTAGGCACCCTGGGTGTACATATATCAGCTGCTAGACAGTGGTGGGTACATTAACAACATTTGAAAGGCCTCTGAATAGAAATAGAGATAGTAAAGGTTTAGAGGGATATAGGACAGTCATGAGCAAGTAAGGCTACCTTAGATAGTGTCTTGTTTAGCAAAGACCAGTTGTATTGAATGACGGGTTTCCATGATTTTTGATTCTACTGCACAAGACTGTTTTACAGTTCCCCAAGAGGCAGGGGACCAGGGATAGCAACCTCACAAATCCTGCATTTAAATGCACACATGTACTCCAATGTTTGGTATAATAGTGGCAAGTACTGACAAGTACACCATTCTTACAAGTGCAGCAAAAACAATTCTGCACAGAACTGTACAGAGCAAGACCAATAACTACCAATCTCACCAAACCAAAGAATTCACCACTGTGCAGTATCCTTTCAAACCTGGGAGGCAGGCCTGTAATTGTTTTCCCTCTTCCCTCGCTTAATAATGGTACACAGCTGTGATGTAACCCAAGAGGCGAACACTGCCAGTCCAAGTTACTAACACTAACACTCTTCCACCATCAGAGAGCCATTAGGCTCTATGAGTCAACCTGTAGCCGGAAAAGTGATGACTCCCTCCTGTTAGACTGTCTATGACAACTTATTGTTTTATTCTTTCTACTTCTCATCTAATATTTATATCTGTGCAATGGTGACAATATAATTTCCTTTGGGATCAATGAAGTATCTATCTGTCTATACCTCACAACCCACAAAGTTCACACTGGAATGGAACTCCTTTATAAGAACTAATGGGAAAATGTTATGCGTGCAATTGCCCCACTCCACAGCCGAGGTCAGGCCATTCTCAGCTGCAGCTTGTAGGTGTTTTTGTGTACATGCATTCCGTGGTTAAACTCTCAGACTTAAACAACTCACTCACTTAAGCCCATAAGAGGACAGGCCTTACACTCAATATCCATTCAATATTGGTCTCTACAGAAATCACAAACCACATCCCACATCTCAGAAGCTACTTCCCAGCAAGCAGATGAAATTCTCCAGGGCCTTCAATGTGCCATCATCCAAGGAAAAGAATGGTTGAAGATCTAGACCTCAAAGCCAGCACAAACTTATGGCCTACAAGGGAAACAATGATTCTCATTCTTCTGAGCTCTCCCAAAAATTGAACGACTTACAACAGGCACCTCAAAGTGCTGGATAGATTTCACCAATAGTGTCCCTGCAAAGTCCTCAAAATCCACCACCAGAATAAGCAGATGCTTATCTGAGATGCAAGGGGACTTGGGAGTCTTTGTGCAGAACAACCCAAACGTTAACTCACAGGTAGTCAGTGGTGAGGAAGGAAAATGCAATGATAGCATTCATTTCAAGAGATCTAGAATGTAAGAGCAGGAATGCAACGCTAAAGCTTTATAGACACATGTGAAGACTCACCTTGAGTACTGTGAACAGTTTTGGGCTCCTTATCTAAAAGATATGCTGGCATTGGAGAGGGTTCAGAGGAAATTCACAAGGATGATTTCAGGAGTGAAAGGATTATCATACAAGGAATGTTTCATAGCTCTGGGTCTGCACTCACTGGAATTTAGAAGGATGAAGGGGGATCTTATTGAAACATTTTGAATGTTGAAAAGCCTATACAGAGCTGATGTGGAAAGGATATTTCCCATGGTGAAGGAGTCTAGGACAAGAGGGTGGGGGGCCTCCAATGAGGCAAAACCCTTCACAACCACTCAACCAATTCTGCATCCAATCAACTAGCTCACCCTGAATATGTTCCAACCTTCTAGACCAGCCAACAATATGGGACTTCACCAAAAGTCTTGTTGGTCCATATAGATAATGTCTACTGCCTCAGGATGGGGGGAGGGGGGGGTGGGGGGGGGAGGTGTCCATTTAAAACAGAGATGTGGAGAAATTTCGTCAGCCAGAGGGTGGTGAATTTGTGGAATTTATTACCACAGGCAGCTGTGGGGGTCAGGTCATTGGGTATATTTAAGGCAGAGCTTGATAGGTTCATGATTGGACACAGCATCAAAGGTTATAGGGAGGCCAGGGAGTGGGACATAGGAGGGGGAAGAATCACACATGATGGAATGGCAGAGCAGACCCAATGGGCCAAATGGCCCAATTCTGCTCCCGCGCCTTACGGAGTAATAATACTTCATAGAGTCAGAGCTGAACAGATTGCAACAGGCTCTCAAACCCACCGGGCCTACATCCACTAACCCCATCTACCCACATTAGCTCCATACCCCTACACAAATCATTCATTTGTTCAGATGCCTACTAAATTGTTCCTGCTTCCACCACCAGCTTTGGCAGCTCATTCTTGATATCATCTACTCTGGAAAAATTTACCCACAAATGTTCTTTAAACTTCTTTCCTCTCACTTTAAACCTATGCCTTGTAGCTTCAGGTATTTCTACCATAAAGACTAATTACCCCTGTCATAGTGTGATATATCTTTATCAGTCATTCCTCAGCCATCTCCACTCCAGGGAAAAAAGCTGATCCAATTTAACTACGGCTTTGCAATCCAGGAAACATCCTTGAAAATCCTTTCTGCAGCCACTCCAACAATTACATCCTCCCTTTAGGCATGGTATCTAGAAGTGTCCACAATAGCACAGCTTAATCACAGCCTGCCTATAGTGTGGTGTCTAGAACTGCCCACGGTAGCACGAGTGCCATCTATTCAATGTCTTGTACAACTGTACACAACATCTCAACTCAAACTCAGTGCCTTAGCTGATGAAGGCAAACATGAAGTCTTTCTTGAAGGAGGTACTCATTTTTAAGAAGGTGCATTCTTGTATGCAAGGCCTTTCTATTGAACAACACTCCCCAGGACCCTGACCAGGTTCAACTTCCCAAACTACATGATTTCCATACTTATCCGAGTTAAATCCCATCAGCTGTTCCCTTGCCCACTTACTCACGTTGATCTAGATCATGGTGTAATCGCCACTGTCCACCAATTTTGATGTCACCTGCAATCTTACTAATTCAGCAACTGACATTCTCATCCAAATCATTACTATAAATGACAAACAGGGGACCCAGCACCATTCCCTGTTACGCAGATCTGGCCACAGGCCTCCAATCAGGCAAAACCCTTCACAACCACTCAACCAATTCTGCATCCAATCGACTAGCTCACCCTGAATATGTTCCAACCTTCTAGACCCGCCAACAATATGGGACTTCACCAAAAGTCTTGCTGGTCCATATAGATAATGTCTACTGCCAAGCCTTTAATTCTCAACACCTTTTTAAGAAATGATCAGATTCTTGAAATATGATACCCCTTGCATAAAGCCATGCTAACTTTCCTTAAGCAGACCTTGTCTTTCCAAATGCAAATAATCCAGCCTCTCAGATTCCACTTCCCTTCCACTGATGGAAAGCTCACTGGCCTGCAATTCCCTGGCTGAAAGATAGTCACTTCCAGTCATCTATAAACCTACCTCATTTCCATCCAATAAAACAAATCTCTGCCAGATGCCCAGCAACCTCCTCCTCTTATTCCCCAGAACATCCTGGGCTGCACCTGGTTAGGCCCTATGGACCTACCCAGTTCTGTATGTCAAGACAACACCACCTCATTTGTAATGCTGATTTTGCTCCATGTCACTGTTCCCTTTCCTGAACTCAATGGTTTCCGGGATGCTGACTATCTCAAGCACGCACTTCAGTCAACCAAGCAAGGTAACAGCTTAATTCAATCAAACCATATTTGCTTTACCTATACAGGCCCTCCCCAGTTACAAACACCTGTCTTATCTACATCTCATACATTCGGAGAGTCTGAGAGATCAGTGGGATGGATTTCCATGCTGCTGTGGAGTTGCAGCCATCTTCTGTCACCTGAGACCTCTATTCTGCCAATATCTCAGACTTGTGAACCGATTGGCTTACAGACAGTTCACATAGACCATACACTGCTGTAACTTGTACCAAAGTATGCTGCCTTATGTTCATTGCTGTATGATGCAACATGTGTCATTATCAGTTGATCATTGGGAAGTGAAAGTGATACACAGGCACATATAAGTGAAACAGCATGGTCCCCACATCTCCCATCAAAGTCTTTTCTGATGCTTGGTAACAATTGCAATTTTACTTGGTCGAGGCAGCAGTTCAAAGTACAAAGTTCAAAATTCAAAGCAAATGTTTTATCAAAGTACATACATGTCACCATACACAATCCTGAGATTCATTTTCTTGCAGGCATACTCAATAAACCTATAAAACAATAATCATAATAGAATCTATGAAAGACTGTACCTACCTGGGTGTTTCACCAGTGTGCAAAGACAACACACTGGAAATACAAAGAGAAATAATTATGAAGAACATGAGGTGAAGAGTGTTTGGAAGTGTGTCCATCGGTTGTGAGAACATTTCAATGATGGGAGAAGTGAAGTTGAGTGAATTTATCCCCTTTGGTTCAAGAGCCTGATGGTTGAGGGGTAGTAACTGCTCCTGAATGAGGTGGTGCCAAGACCTTGGGCTCCTGTAGCTTCTCCCTGATGACAGCAGCAAGAGCATGTCCTGGATGGTGGGGGTCCCTGATGATGGATGCTGCTTTCCAGCAAAATCATTTTGTGCAGATGTGCTCAATGGCAGAGGGGGCTTTACCCACGATGGGCTGGCCCATATTCACAACTACTTATAGGATTTTCCATCCAAAAACATTGGGTTTTCTATACCAGGCCGTGATGCAGCAGGTCTATGTACTCTCCACCACACATCTACAAAAGCTTGTCAAAGTTTTAGATGTCATGCTGAAGCAGAGGTGCTGCCATGCTTTCTTTGTAATTGCACTTTCAGTATGTGCTGAGTCCAGGACAGGTCCTCCGAAATAGTAACACTGAGGAATTTAAAATTGTTGATGCTCTCCACCTCTGATGAGGACTGGCTCACGGACCTCTGGTTTCCTTCTCAAGACAATAATCACCTCTTTGGTGTTGCTGATACTGAGTAAGAGGTTGGTTTTATGGCACCACTCAGCTGGGTTTTCCATCTCCCGCTTATATGCTGATTCACCACCACCTAAGATTCGGCCTACAACAGTGGTGTTGTCAGCAAACTTTAATATGGGACTGGAGCTGTGCTTAGTCACACAGTCATAAGTGTAAAGCGAGTAAAGCAGGGTCTGAGCACACAGATCTGTGATGTACCCTTCCTGATGGAGATCATGGAGGTGGTCTTTTTGCCAATCTGAACTGACTCAGGTCTGCAAGTGAGGAAATCCAACTGCACAAGGATGTATTGAGGCCAAAGTCAAGGAGCTTTTTGATTAGTTTTGACGGGGTTCTCAAAGAAAGGTGCTCTTTGTTCAGGGTCTATTTTGTACTTATTTAGCCAATCAGAGCATATGGAGCACCAAAATCCAGTTTAAAAAGGAGAAAAACCAGCATCTCTCTCCTGGTGATGATCCAGAAAGTTGTGAGTATCAACAGTATTTTCTAGTCTCAAGATAGGTCTTGGCCACAAAGCATACAAACTCAAAGGCAAACCAATTCTACAAAACAAAGAATTGTTTAGTAGATCAATACAGGTCACACTCCATTATCAAGGAAAGGCACATCCGTGAAATACTTATAGGAGTTTTTTTCTTAAGTAGCTGATCAGCTTTACAAAAATGATGACAGCTCCTTCTCTTTCTTTGATGTTTGCAAGGATTTTGCACATCATCATAAAGTTCTATAGATCTACTGTGGAGAACATACGGACTGGTTGCATCTCGGCCTGGTACGGAAGCACCAATGCCCTTGAATGGAAAATGCCTAGAAAAAGGAGTCAATAAGGCCCAGTCCATCACGGGTGAAGCCCACTCCACCACTGAACACATCTGCACAGAGATCTGTTGCTAGAAAGCTGCATCCAACATCAGGGAACCCCACCATCCAGGCCATGCTCCTCTCTTGCTGCTGCCATCAGGAAGAAGGTACAGGAACCTCGAGTTCCCACACCACCAGCTTCAGGAACAGTTATTACCTCTTGACCATCAGGCTCCTGAACCAGAGGAGATAGCCCCCTACACTCCCTATGTTCCCACAACCTATAGACTCACTTTCAAGGACTCTTCACTCATGTTCTCAATATTTATTGCTTATTTATTATTTTTATTTTTTCCTTTTGTGTTTACAGTCTTTTGCACATTTGTTGTTTATCCATCTTGTGTGCAGTTTTCCATTGATTTTATTGTGCCTCTTTGCATATACTGTGAATAACCACAGAAAATGATATCACAGGATGGTATATAGTGCCATATATTTACTTTGAACTTTTGTGCTAAAGTTCCTGCTGTTTAATGTACTAAAGGTGATGCTGGTACATCAAATCAAATTCCATTCAGCTAGAAAAGAATGGGTGGTATGTGGAAGAGTCAGCTGGGTTAATCTCCCCACATGGGTTTAAATAATTCTAATGTTTTCAACAGTCTTTCATCATTTTTCAGAGAGACCAATGATGAGACTGAACCATAGAACACTACAGCACAGTACAGGCCCTTCAGCCCTCCATGTTGTGCTGACCCATATAATTCTTAAAAACATACTAAACCCACACTACCCCAGAACCCTCCATTTTTCTTTCATCCATGTGCCTGTCCAAGAGGCTCTTAAATACCCCTAATGTTTTAGCCTCCCTGGCAAGTCATTCCAGGCACTCACAACCCTCTGTGTAAAAAAAAACTTACCCCTGATGTCTCCCCTAAACTTCGCTCCCTTAATTTTGTACATATGCCCTCTGGTGTTTGCTATTGGTGCCCTGGGAAACAGGTACTGACTATCCACCCTATCTATGCCTCTCATAATCTTGTAGACCTCTATCAAGTCCCCTCTCATTCTTCTATGCTCCAAAGACAAAAGTCCCAGCTCTGCTAACCTTGCCTCATAAGACTTGTTTTCCAAACCAGGCAATATCCTGCTAAATCTCCTCTGCACCCTCTCCATAGCTTCCACATCTTTCCTATAATGAGGTGACCAGAATTGAACACAATACTCTAAGTGCGGTCTCACCAGAGATTCGTAGAGTTGCAACATGACCTCTCTACTCTTGAACTCAATCCCCCTGTTAATGAAGCCTAGCATCCCATAGGCCTCCTTCACTACCCTATCAACCTGTGCAGCGACCTTGAGGGATGTATGGATTTGAACCAAGGTCCCTTTGTTCATCTACGTTCTTAAGTAACTGACCATTAATCCTGTACTCAGTCTTCTGGTTTGTCCTTCCAAAATGCATCACCTCACACTTGTCCGGATTGAACTCCATCTGCCATTTTTCTGCCCAACTCTACAGCCTGTCTATATCCTCTTGTAACCTTCGACAACCTACAGCTCCATCCACAACTCCTCCAATCTTCGTGTCATCCGCAAACTTACTCACCCATCCTTCCACCTCTACATCCAGATCATTTATAAAAATCACAAATAGCAGGGGTCCCAGCACAGATCCCTGTGGCACTCCACTAGTCACTGACCTCCAGGCAGAATACTTTCCTTCCACAACTACCCTCTGCTTTCTTCCTTTAAGCCAATCTTTTATCCAAACAGCCAAGGTTCCACTTATCCCATGCCTCATGACTTTCTGGATGAGTCTCTCATGAGAGACCTTGTCAAATGCTTTGCTAAAGTCCATGTAGACCTCATCCACTGCCCTACCCTCATCAATCTCTTTTGTCACCTCTTCAAAAAACTCAATCAGGCTCGTGAGGCACGATCTTCCCTTCACAAAGCCATGTTGACTATCCATGAGTAGACTGTACTTCTCCAAATGCTCATAGATCCTATCCTTAAGAATCCTTTCCAGTTGTTTGCATACCACTGACGTAAGACTCACCGGTCTACAGTTCTCAGGTTTCTCCCCATTACCTTTTTTAAACAAGGGAACTACATTTGCTATTCTCCAGTCATCCGGCACTTCCCCTGCAGCCAAACAGGATTCAAAGATCATAGCTAATGCTCCTGTGATCTCTACTCTCAATTCCCACAACAACCTGGGGTGTATCATATCCGGCCCTGGGGATTTATCAATCTTAATGTTTATAAGAAGATCCAGCACTACTTCTTTCCTAATCTCCACAATGTCCAGCACATAGGCCCACTCTACTTCGACCTCATCCTGATCAAGATCCTTTTTACTTGTGAATACTGAAGCGAAGTATTCATTTAGGACCTCCCCAACCTCCTCCGCTTCCAGGCACATGTTGCCCTCTTTATCCTTTAGCAGTCCCACCTTCGTTCTCGTCATCCTCCTATTCTTCACATACGCATAGAACACCTTGGGGTTCTCCTTAATCCTACATGCCAAGGCCTTCTCATGCCCCCTTTGAGCCCTCCTAAGTCCTTTCTTTAGCTCCTTCCTGGCTACCCTATATTTCTCATAAGCCCCTCCTACTTCCTGCTTCTTGTATCTAACATATGCTTCCGTTTTCCTCTTGACGAGTTGCCTCACATGTTTCGTCAGCCATGGTTCCCTTTTCCTACCATTTTTTTCCTTGCCTCAGTGGGACAAACCTATCCTGAACCCAGGTCAAGTGGTCCCTAAACTTCTCCCACATTACTTCTATGCTTTCCCCTTTGAACATCTGTTTCCAATTTACTCTCGCCAGTTCCTGCCTCATCCCTTCAAAGTTAGCCCTTCCCCAGTTAAGCACTTTACCATTTCGTCTGATTTTATCCCTTTCCATAACTATGCTGAAGCTAAGGGAGTTGTGGTCACTCTCACCAAAATGCTCCCCCACCAAGAGGTCTGTCACCTGACCAGGTTCATTACCCAGAACTAGGTTCAGTATAGCCTCACCTCTCGTTGGCCGGTCCACATACTGTGTCAGGAATCCTTCTTGAACACACCTGACAAATTCAGCCCCATCTATCCCCCTTGCACTCAGGAGGTGCCAGTCAATATGAGGGAAGTTGAAATCACCCACAACTACTACCCTGTATTTTGTGCACCATTCTAAAATCTGCCTGCTTATCTGCTCCTCAGTGTCCTGAGGGCTATTTGGGGGCCTATAGACTACTTCCAGCACAGTGATTGATCCCTTCCTATTTCTGACTTCCACCCAGACTGACTCTGTGGACACTCCTTCTGCAGCGTCCTCCCTTTCTATAGCCGTGATTCTATCCCTGACCAGCAATGCACTCCCCACCTTTTCTACCTCCCATCCTAATCCTTTTTAAACACCTGAACCCCGGGACCTGCATCATCCAATCCTGCCCTTCCTCCAACCAAGTTTCAGTAATGGCCACAACATGGTAGTTCCACGTACTACTCCATGCTCTAAGTTCATCCTCCTTGTTCCTAATACTTCTAGCATTGAAATAGACACAATTCAACCCCTTTAACTGGCTACAATTATGTTCTGTCCCCTGCTTGTCCTTCCTCATCAACTCAGAACTCTTAGCATCATGCCCTTGTCCTTCTACCTTAATCCCTGCACTTACATTCTGATTCCCAACCCCCTGCCAAACTAGTTTAAACCCTCCCCAACAGCTCTATCAAACCTGCCTGCCAGAATATTGGACCCCCTGGGATTCAAGTGCAACCCGTCCTTTTTGTACAGGTCACAGCCGCCCCAAAAGGGGTTCCAATGATCCAGAAATCTGAATCCCTGCCCCCTGCTCCAAAACCTCAGCCACACATTTATCCTCCAGCTCATTCTATTCCTATTCGCACTGTCGCGTGGCACAGGCAGTAATCCCGAAATTACTACCTTTGAGGTCCTGCTTTTCAACTTCCTTCCTAACTCCCTATAGTCTTCTTTCAGGACCTCTTCCCTTTTCCTACCTATGTCACTCGTACCAATATGTACCACGACCTCTGGCTGTTCTCCCTCCCACCGCAGGATATCTTAGACACGATCAGAAACATCCCGGACCCTGGCACCTGGGAGGCAAACTACCATCCGAGTTTCTTTCCTGTGTCCACAGAATCACCTGTCAGAACCCCTGACTATAATGTCCCCTTATCACTACTGCTTTCCTCTTCCTTTCTCTACCCTTCTGAGCCACACGGCCACTGTCGCTTCCCCCAGGTAGGCTGTCCCCCACAACAGTACTTATTGTCAAGGGGTACAGCCACATGGGTACTCTCTAGTACCTGACTCTTCCCCTTCCCTCTCCTGACTGTGACCCATTTCTCTGTCCCCTCTGGCCCTGGAGTGACCACCTGTCTGTAACTCCTCTCCATCACCTCCTCACTCTCCCTGACCAGACGAAGGTCATCGAGCTGCAGCTCCAGTTCCCTAACACAGTCCCTCAGGAGTTGCATCTCGATGCACCGGGTGCAGATGTGGCCGTCCGGGACGCCGGGAGACTCCAGGACCTCCCACATCTGACACCGACCACAGAAAACTGGCCTCACACACATACCAACTCCTTTTGCAATCAACAACTGCCTCACCTCTTCCCGTTACTGCCAAAGCCCATTGAGCCAAAGCCCTTTCACTCTGCTGCCCGCTGGATATGGCTGCCTTCTTTTTAAACTGTTCACGCTCAGCTGGCGGACCTGCGCAGTCTGGCCTCTCTCTTCCCCCGAGAACTCAAAATGTGCAGGACATGCACTTTGTACATAAATCTGTAGGCTATCAAACTACAAACAACTGATGCCGAACGGACTCGGCTCAAAACGTCAACTGTTTACTCTTTTTCATAGGTGCTGCCTGGCCTGCTGAGTTCCTCCAGCATTGTGTGTGTGTGTGTTAACTGATTACAGGTATCTCCCCCCTCCCCTTTACAAATGTAGATCGTTCCTATGAAACCTTTCTTAAGCCGAAATGGTGTAAAGCGAAGAACCATTAATTTATACGGGAAAAATTTTTCATAAAAGCGAAAATCCTCTTTGTAATGCGAAAACAGGTTACTAATGTAGGTCTTTTGTAAAAGCGAAGTGACATAAAGTGAACATTCGTAAAGTGGGGGACACCTGTATTCCTACCTGCTAACCAAAATTATAACCTCTAATATAAATCAGCACTTCTTTCTCCCAAGAGAATATGGTTTTGTCTCTTAATAGCTGATGTTACTCTGAAATTCAATTAAAATTCTGTCACAATGGAAACTATACTCCACAACACAAAGCATAGGTACATGCTGCAAACACTTTTCTTCAGTATTTCAAGGCTGAAATTCCAGAGCAGATGTGAGAATCAGCGAAGAAACATTTAACTGTGTGGTATCAAGGAGTCTCGGTGATACTGAAATCACCAAGCAAATGAGCTGGGTGAGTAAAAGTTTTAAAAATCTCAGCTGGCTCTTTATACATTGCACAATGAAACATGTCAATCATCTTGCCCCTGCCTGTATCAGTGCAAGAGTTCCTGAACAAAATGTTCTAGGGCCAATTTTATCAATAACCTTCCTCCAACAGATCAGAGGTGAGATAATTGCACCACATTCAATTCTATTCCCTATTCTGCAGATAATGATATACATCATGGCTACATACAATAAGACAACATTCAGTCGTGGAGTGGAAAGTGGAAAATAACATTCAGGGCAAAGACGACTTTGACATTCTCCAAAACTAGGAAATCTTAACATCTGCTTGAATTTTCATGACAATACCATTGTGAAGTCACCCACTAATAACATGCTAGGGTACAACTAGCGTACAGGACCTCTGGCCATGGGGTTACGCCGACCTTTTAACCACTCTACAATCCTTCTAACACCTCACACCCTGAGGATGAGCAGAGCAGAGTCAAGATGGCGCTAAACGTCACCTCCTTTGTTTGCTTCTTCGGAAACAGCTCCATTTCTATCTTTGATATCACTTTTTTTTTCCCTTTTCAAAGTTCTTTTTGAAGACCCTGGCCTGGAGTTACACTCTGGCATTGGTTCTTTGTGGAAATGGGACCTGCTCTCAGGGCCTCACGACCAGCCGCTTTTCAATATCCCAAGGACGCGGCCCGGAAGACCAGCGCACCTACAGGGTGCCGGATTTTCCTGGCTCCAAAAATGGGCTGATTCAAGGCCAGTGCCCCTGACTGAGGAGCTGCGGGAGGACACGGAACATCGGGAGCAGCCGGTTGTGTGTCCAGAGACCTGAGCCATTCACTGGGTGCAAGGCTCAGAAAGAGTGACACCACAGACTTCCAGCACCATAAATCAGCGAGTTGTTTTTGCTAAGTCTCCTCTCTCACTTGAAACGGGGACACCTCTTTTCACTTATTAGGGAGCGAGAGCGCCTATGGTATTGTTGAATTACCGGGTGAACGAGTAGTCTTTGGGGTACTGCAAGTCTGTGTCTTTAATGATGCTTTGCTGCACGTTTGAGTGGTCGGTGGGCAGCACCAGTGCTTTTTTTTAAACTGGGGGAAGGGGGGGTCGCTGTCTTGCTGCTGCTTGTGCGTGGGTGTGGGGTGGGGGGGGGTCGCTGTCTTGCTGCTGCTTGTGTGTGGGTGTGGGGTGGGGGGGGGTCGCTGTCTTGCTGCTGCTTGTGTGTGGGTGTGGGGTGGGGGGGGTCGCTGTCTTGCTGCTGCTTGTGCGTGGGTGTGGGGTGGGGGGGGTCGCTGTCTTGCTGCTGCTTGTGCGTGGGTGTGGGGTGGGGGGGGGTCGCTGTCTTGCTGCTGCTTGTGCGTGGGTGTGGGGTGGGGTGGGGGGGGGAGATTTCCGGTTCCAGCGTTTAACTGTAATTCATCCTTTGAGGGGCATTCCTGTCTTCATGGATGTTTGCAAAGAAAAAATTTCAGAATGTATATTGTATACATTTCTGACATTAAATGTACCTATTGAACCCACTGAACATCATGTGCCTGTCTAAGAGTCTCTTAAATGCATCTGTCTCCATCACCATCCTTAGCAGCACGCTCCATGCACACACCACTATGTTAAAAAAAAAATTAATCGCTGATATTTGCCTTCTACTATCTTTCAGTCGTCAACCTAAAAGTACCCCCTCTCATATTAGCCTCTTCCAGCCTGGAAAAAGGCAGCTAGTTCTACCACCATCTCTAGCAGGGCTTTTCAAGCACTCACCAGCTTCTGTGTACAACACATTCCCCCTATTTTTACCACCAGTTTAAAATAATAACCCCTCATATTAACCATTTTTGTCCTGGGAAAATGTCTCTAGCTGCCCAATTAAGCTATGCCTCTTATCATCTTGACTGGTGAGCGAGGGCCTCCGTCAAGAGTTGACCATGGATATTGTGTCCTAATTGTCTCGATATGCAAGCCTAGGTCGTACAAGAGGGAGAGCAGCTGTTGCCCATGGGCAAGCTCCTCCTCTCCACGCATCTGATGAACGGCAGAGACCAATACAGTTTGTTACCAGCAGAATTGCAGGAGTTGCCAGTCAACGTTGAACTCAATGTAGGACTTCCTTAGGGCTCTTACCATCTTATACACCTGTTACGTCACCTCCCATCCTCCTTCACTCCAAAGCGAAAAGCAGCAGCTCACTCAACCTTTTCCCATAAGACACACCCCCTAATCCTGGCAGCATATTGGTAAATCTCCTCTGCACCCTCACTAAAGCTTGATGACCAGAACTGAACACAATATTCCAAGTGCAGTTTTATGGAGCTGCAACAGTATCTCACGGCTCTTGAACTCAATTGCCCAACTAACTACAACTTCTTGAACACCCTATCAACTTGTAGGGCATCTTTGTGGGATCCATGGGAATGAAAAAAATTAGAGCACAGCAGTTCATCCAGGCTTCACTGGCATCTAACCTTACCACCTGGAAAATTAAGGGGCAGTACTGTCACTGTCTGATTTGGAAACTATCACAATACCTTTAGTCTCACTGAATCAGAATTCTGAACAGTCCTGTCCCACCTATGTTTAGGAGCATTTTCACTCAGGAATGCAATGGTTTCACAGAAAGGCATCACATTCTCCAGTGTGATAAAGGACTGCCAGTAAGCACAGCTCTCAGCTCAATGCCAACCCTGAACAAGTCTTTGTTAAGATACAAGTTTGAGCTCCGAATGGAGGTGCAATCATAATCGTGGCACTGAAGATTAAAGACTCACCAACTCTACAGTTTAAAGTACTTGTGGGATAATCTCTTTAACGAAGTGTCAGAATAAAACATAATATTCCTCATACTTGAACCAATATCTACTGAACTAAGGCGACTTCAAATCAATGCTACTGCAAGCTACGAGGATCCCTACTCACTTTTGTTCCTTCCCATGCTGTATTATGCAAAGCTTTGCTGGAGTTTGGGAGGTCCAATGACATGATTAAAGCATATTTGTGTTTACTATATCATTACTTAAACAAAAGCCAAAAAGAAATGCTACTTCTATTGCAAGATAAACATAAAGATGTGACTTTGTGGTGAAAGCTCTGGTTCCAGTTCACAGATGCTCTCTAATTGGACTGGCACTGTATCTGCTGTATTGATGACATATGGCCTGTTCTCTGCCAGTCAAGCATTAAGTCACTTTTCTGCCATTTTGGATTTTCTGAATGTCATCCGTCATCCAATTGTCAGTGATCTTTGAAGCCCTACATTTCTCTCAGCACCCTGAAATTTTAACTGTGGAGAGTATATACAGAAGACTATCCAAACCCCCCCCCCCCCCCACAGTCCATCCCTCTGTGTAAAGCACCGGGTAGAGACCCTTAATCAACTTCAAAGAAAATTCCTTGCTACTGCACAACTAAAGATTCTCACCAGGCAGGTATCAAATCAGCACAGACCCTGAGGGTAACAGAAGGATGTTATTACAGAACAACTTCACAGATACAAGACAGGATGAAGATTCACACTAATGAAAGATAGGAGTCCAAACAACCACACATATCAGAGCAAGAGCTAGATATGTTTGTGTGCTATATTATCAAACACTTGTTTTAAACATTTTGAAATCTAATTAAAGTCCTGGGATCACCTTTGAAAAATAAATGTTTTCTCTCCATGGTTAACCACCAACTCAGCTGTTTTCATATTCTATTTTCTTCAAAATCTTCCAGCAACTAGCATTTTCCACCAGATAAAGGAGTGGCTGAAAGGTGGAAAACTCTCCAAGATTAGGTTTATTTCAAATAAGTAAAATTTAAAGTACCTACTTGGTTTTGCATTTTGTTTAATTTTAAGCTATTAGTCAGAAGGTCAAAGTGAACATGGTTTTGAGAAATATTTTACAGAAACCTTTCAGAGGTAATCATTTAGCAAATTCCATCTGCAATGAAAGAGGGTTTAACCATCTGCCCCTTCCGGTGTTCCTGCCCTATCACCTCTGCCCTCTACAAATCCTAGCCAAAGCGATGCTTAGTAAACCAAAGGCAGAGTTGTTTTGCAGGCTTCCTTGCTTCCAAATATCTGCCAATCAGTCACAAGCAGGGCCCCAGCTCCACTGGGATTCTTAAGCACACTGTCCATATCACAAGTTTCCCTTCCTTTTCTCCACAGAAAAGCATCGTCAAAAGTTGTCTTGCCAAAACTATCCAAATTGGTTACGTTTAGCTGAACATAATTTTTTGATTGGTTGCATGCTTTGAAAACGGCAAGAGGCAGGTTTTAAGACTTTCACACAGAAAACAGTTATTTTTCCACCATTGAAACTCTACTGCTAATTTGCTGAATTGTTCTGTAACCGGAGAAGCTGTAATACTAAGCAAAGCAACAGAGTAAACAAGAGGTCAGTTACCAGGTCAGCACCGAACAAAGGTTTCCTCAGATATGTCACATGCAATCTCATTATTCTTTTTTCAATGGTGGTTGGCCATCGTGCCTATTTCTTGAAAGTTTTTGCTTCAGTAGCTCTCAAAAGGTATTGCCTGAAGAAAAATACTCGGTACTGAACCCAAAAAGGCCAAGTAGCACACAACTACAAGGAACACTTTTCATCCTTGCTGGTTAATCATAAAAGAACTAAAACTTTTCCCGACATTTTTCCCCTACATTAAAGAAAATTTAGATATGGCCATCAAAATTGTATAAACTGCAAGCTGATTACACTGTTGCTGTACAAGGAAAAGATGTTTACAAATGCCAAAGAAAGTTTGACATGTAATATTCCCACACATAGCAAGAAACAAATCTTTCTACAGTTTGATACAAATGACAACCATAAAGGTTTAGATACCTTCTCTGACTGTTTTCCTTCACTATTGCCCATCAAATAAACATTCATATCTTGCCACTTAGGATGCCAATAAAACTAACACACTAATCAAGAATTCCTTTGGCTCTTTGCTTCCCTGTGAAAGCAGGAAGCAGCCAGGGTGACACCCAATCAGCCACATTAAGCTGCATCAAAGCAGGTCTACTTGTGTGGCTGCTGTTCACTCATTCAAGAACAAGCACATGCTTTTATTCAGTCTGGTCTGTTTAGCAGGGCCTTTAAGCTATTGCTGGAGCTGCTCATGTGACAAGGGTTTGTAACTATAATTCAATGTTAATAAAGGTTTCATCAGAATCCCCACAATACTACAATGAAACCAAATCCATTGAGAAATTTGTTTTCGTTTAGCTATGACTCGAACATGCTTAATCATTTGATGGCAAACATACAGATTTCAAAATGGATAATTAAGACTGCCGGTATTTTTATAAATATAAGAATATGCTTAGCCATCAACACATTTTTGTCCAAGTTAACGCCACAATGCACAACCGGCGAGATTCTCTGCATGTTGAGGATTAGAAAGATCTCTCATCCCAGTGATAAATGTGAAGTTTGTTGCAGTAATTAATTTTGTATAGCACAACTGTTTTGGGAAGGCTGCACACAACTTTAAAACATTTTAAATCAGATTGGACTTGCTGTGTAATAGTACAAATGCAAAAATTACTTCCCGGGTCTTTCCTGTGGACAGAATCACCCCGACATTCAAAAGCCGTTCAACACAACACTGTTGTTGTTTGCATAAAATTCTCTTGCACGTGCATCATTTGCAAACTGCACAAGAGTAACATCTGCAAGCAGCTCTTCAAAATGTAAAAAATAAAAGTCGCTTATCTAATCCATTACCCTCTTCAAGATGTAGGGAAAGATCTCACTGGCAGATTTTAATCCTTCTGATAGGCCCAACTACTCCAGGAGCATGACCAGTGGGCAAGGGCGATTTCCAGTAGACTGTCTCAGCGTGAGATCCATTGCGAAGGAATTGGAGCTTGGAGTGCATTGTTTAGACATCAGTTTCAGACTTCCCTGAACGCTATGGTCAAACACTGGGAGGTGTACGTGCCCTCACTGGACTCTGGTACGTGAGAGGGCAAGGGAAGGAAAGGGAGGCAGGACCTCTCCTAGTCTCTCCATGTGCTTCAATCCATTCACCTCAGTGCCCATCAGCTTAGCAAAGACCCTATTCCCTACTCCTTTGTCTGCAACCCATTGCCCAAATTAACCGGGCTTTCCACCTCCATTCTTCTTCACTGGCAACCAGTCTCAGACTGCCCTGACTCCCCCAGCAATGCAATTCCCCTCAGCCTCCATGCCACAGTTCATCCCAATCCCATTTGAACATCTTCAAAAGCATAAAGTGAGCAAATTCTATTCAGAGTAAATTGGGGTGGGGAATCCCTCCACATACAAACCATGCATAGGTGCAGTAAACATCGCATACACATCCATTATACTCAGGTTCAAAATGTAATACGCAAGTTTTTACTAAATATTTCTCTTGGAGTCTGCAGATGCTAGAATCTGAAACAAAACAGGACATTTGAAGAACTCAGCAGGTTAAGCAGCATTTGTGGAGGCAAAAAGTGTGAGTCAGTCCTCCAGGAGACCCAGAAGCGGGAAGTAGACAGCGGTACGAGTAGGATGGGTATACCCAGTTGTGAGAAGGACCAGATGTGGAGAGGAAATGGGGAAGTTCAACAAACGAGGGGAAAAAAAACTACATGGACAGATGTGTATGTGTGAGAGAACACTGGGGGTTGGGTTACCTGAAACTGGAAAATTCACATATTCTATTATTGATTCTGAGTTTTTTAAAAACGTATTAAAGAAAACATGAAAAAAAATCATTGCTTGACAGTCTTTAGTGGAATGTGATGGAATACGAGGAGGGCCTTCTGCTTGATCAAACAGACAGCAGGACCAGCCGCCTACCTATCTCCCAGTTACAGCCTAATGAGTCTGACAAAAAGGTAGAAAGGTAGACAAGAGTGGTAAACCAGTGGATTCCCTGCTCCTGATCACTAACCAGTGACATCTGCTGGTAAAGAAACCAGTTGCAATACTTCCATGGTTGTGTCTCTGCTCACGCAGTGGCCAGGTGGGTCAGCTAATAGAGAACTACATTACTTGAGCAATTGCATATAAACACGCCACCGATAATAAGTAATGTGAGAGAAGGGAACATTTTATGGAGAATCTCATCCATATTTAAAACTATATTTCCTTAGCAGGTCTCTTTCATAATAGACCATCAATTTTTCCAACCCCAGATGCTGCAGAAACAGGGTACACCCAACAAAAACACTACAACCATCCTCAGTTTATACAAATGGCAGATCTATTCAAATCCTGAAGTTCACGGATGACACAACTGTAGCTGCTCTCATCTCTAATAATGACGTGACCTGCTAGTAAAGAGAGGTAGTCTGTCTTGCAGCATGGTGTGCTCGCAGCATCTTGGAGCTTAATGCTATCAAGGCAGTGGAAATGAGGATTAACCTCTGCTGACAGCCTCCTTGGAAATTAATGGTTAGGCTGCCAGTGATCGAATCATTTAAGTTCCCAGCGACTACCATCACCAATACAGTGAGGTGGGACAAGCTCTTTACAGTCATCACTAGGAAAGCCCTGCAGAGATTGTATACGCCAGCTTAGGAAATTTAGCATCTCAGGGTCAATCCTGGTGAATTTTTACTCAGACCACCTTTTCCCATTCGAAGTCCAGGCTGCAGTGAGGTCCACTCAGAGGAGAGGGCCACTGGTTGTCAGCTACCAACATTAGAAGACCTGTTCATCACTGGAGCAAAGGGGAGCTTAAAAAATTACTGCTGACTCCACCCCACGTTAGCAGCACCCATTCACCACACAGCCAGCAAGGAGACGCTGCAAGTCCTACTGTAACTATGCCTGCACAGCATCCATCAAATGGTCCTTCCTGCTCTCCTTTTCTGTTGATAATTATTGAGTCTGTTCATATGTTCACATTTAAGTTTGATTATCGACATTTCTACATGTGACTGTTCTGCTAATTGTTGATTGCTCATGGCCGTTTGCACTATTCTCTTGTAAATTGTCGGTTGCTATTGTGTTGTTTGTTATGGTATTGTCCTGTGTTTTATGCCTGGTACTGAACCACAATCAATTCTGGTAAGTTTCACATACAACTGGCAATAAAGTGATTCTGATTCTGCTTTTAGTGCTTGGAATTGGCAACTCAAACTTCCTTTGTTGTTCAGCAAACATCAGAAAAGCATAGGCACTGAGCAAGACAACATCTGCCTGAGTCATTACATCGGCTGAATTCAAATAGCCTGTTGACACTGGCCAGAGCAGAGAGTGTATTTGGCACCCATGAAATTGCACATCAGCATGGAGATGGAGCCTTCAGAAACAAGAGGAAGGGAAAAGCACCTTTATATTTGCAATTAATGCGTTGTATTATATTTCTGAATAGGAGAGGATGGATTATAGCAAAAATCTAATACAAATAGTTCATTCTTATATAAAAAGCATGCTTTAAATCAGAAACCAAACAAAATCAGAAACAAGACATCATTTAGAGGAGTTACCCAATTATTCCTACTTCCCCAGCCCTTCAAATTCACTCCTTCAGGTGTACTTTCAAAGTTACTTGGAGATCCTTACAAAATTCTGATTAATAAATAGCAAGGCAAGTGATTTCTAGTCTTCCAAATCCAAACAATTTGTAAACTGATTTGTAAATAATGCTGGTTATGTTCCACTGGGAACAGTCACCTACCTGTAACAGGAGGCTTTGGGGTCAAACTCCACAAAATGTAGATTGAACATCAGTATGGTATGAAGGCAGCAGAGTAAAAATCTAATAATCTACCATTCTAATGTTTCAGCACGGGGCTCACAACTCCCGTTTTACTCACTCAAGCCCCAGCTCTTCTGTTCTCTTTAATCTTACACAACACACTAGAAAACTCTACATAGAAGTGTGTCGTGTCGAGCAATGGGAGAAAATCTTACAGTTAGTTAACTCCTATTTGTGCCAAACATGCCCTAATACAATTCAAGGCGGTACATAGGGCTCATATGTCCAAGGACAAACTTGCTCGATTTTATTCTCATGTTAATCTAATCTGTGACAGATGCCATTCTGAAGTAGCCTCTTTGACTCACATGTTTTGGTCTTGCCCTTGCTTGCAAAAATACTGGAAAGATATTTTTGGTATCATTTCAACAGTTTTGAGTATTAACTTGCAACCTCATCCTATTACTGCAATTTTTGGCTTACCAATGGTGGATAACAGTTGCTTATCCCACTCAGCTCGGCGGATAATTGCATTTGTTACACTAATGGCTAGAAGATCTGTTCTACTGAACTGGAAAGAAATTAATCCCCCAACTACATTTCAATGGTTTTCCCAAACTATTTTTTGTTTGAGTTTAGAAACAATTATAAGTGTCATTTTTGACTCTTCAGTCAAATTTGAAGAAACCTGGAGACCATTTATTCAACATTTTCATACGAGTTAAAGTGACCTTTCCTGAACCTTTTTTCTTATCATCTTTAGTTATTTGGATAGAGGTGCGGAATTATTGACACTACTGTGTATACTTGATATGATACAACAGCCCATGTCGGTTAGGTTAGCTTTTCTTTTTTTGGGGGGTTTCTTTTTTCATTTTTTGTAACATACTACAAGTTTGGGAGGTTATTATATTTGGATTATTAATTGTTTGTATTTGTATTCTAGCCTTACTTATTATGTACTCTCAAGCTCTCCGTATTTGATGTTTTTCTTATGTTTATTTGAAAATCAATAAAAAGATTTAAAAAGAAAAAAGTGTGTCGCATCTAAAGGTGATTTAAGAACAAGATGGGGTCCATCCGATAGCTTGGAAAATGTGCCAATCCAGCCCAAGCATGCCAGATTATCAGACTTACTGCAGTGTTAGGAATGTTGCCTTTCAGAGGAGGTCTTACACCGAAAATGGAACAGATCCTGTGCCTTTACTTTGAAGAAGGGGAATTATTCCCTCGTGTTTCTCAATCAACATCACAAAGACAGCAAAGCTGGTAATTACTGCACAGCTTTTTTTCCTGGGAGCTTGCTGAGTGAAACAGGCTGATGTGTTTTCTACAATATGACACTGATTATAGTTTAAGGGAACTTCATTGGCTGTTAGGTGTTTAACATATCCTGAAAGGACATAAAATGGGATTAGCCAAAAGGAAAATCTCTTTACTGCATCCAAAAACATGACAACTTGGTCTTCAAGATGAACATTATGATCAATAAAGTACTTTGCACTCAGGGATGGCACCTGGACAATTGTGTCCTCTTTCCTGTACAGCTCTTCTCTACCCCTCCCCAACACTGCAACATAAAACTTGCCTGTTTTATCCCTTTTCCAGTTCTGATGAAAGTTATATGTTTTTACTCTCAGAAGATGCTGAGTGACATGCTGAACAATTCCATAATTTCTGATTCAATAGTACAGAATTTTTATTTGAGATTCAACTTGTTCAAACAGACCAAGTTGATTCGCATAATCACAAAGGATGAAAGTAAGACTCTTGAATTAAGGTACTAAGATATACTGTGCTAACTAATGGCAAAATGCTTTAATCAATGAACTGGAGGTTTGCATCATTCATATACAAAATGCAACATTCATTCAATCCTCCATCAAAAGCAATAACATTTGGCAACATGCTACAATTAGCAGAAGGTTCGAAAATGTGTTGGAATTTCATTTGTAACTGAAAAACTGCATGTAAACAATTTTTAAAAATCAACTCCAAGTGCTAGCCGACATTAAAACATATTAAGGCTTCAGTTCTTCCTCCCCCTCACTTTCACTAGCCATAGTTACTCATAAAACCAACTAACTGCAAAGTAAATTGAAGAGAAATTAACATTTAATCTCCTGCTTGTGCTATTACCTAATAAATAGCCGGGCAAGGATTCTGGAGATGGAAAAACGAGCCTGCATTTATTCCAGCCCAATCTTATGCAGTATCTGCCATGGTAATTGGAACTACACAGCGGTGAAGTTTTGGGCGTTGCCCCAGGGCCAATAAAGAACCACACCCCAAGAAAATAAGGAAGTAAACTTGGGTCCCACTGTAGTGTAGCAGTTAGCACAATGCTATTACAGCTCGGAACATTCCAGAATTCCGAGTTCAATTCCAGCGCCATTCTGTAAGGAGTCTCTGTACATGCTCCCCATGGAATATGCGTGGGGTCCCCCCACCCGAGTCCTCCAGTTTCCTCCCACAGTCCAAAGAACCGAGTAGGTTAATTGGTCATTGCAAATTGTCTCGTGATTAGGGTGGGGGTAATCGGGTTGTGGGGTCACTGGCCTACTCGATGCTAAATTGCTATATTTTGTTTTGCCACAGAATTCCACCAAACTTAAACCAAAAGATAGCCTAATGTCCTCCCCTCAACAGTTGCCCCGTAACAAGACCCTTGAATGTTTTAAGCAATTTTGTTAATCAGCTGCAGCAATTATTGATGAACACTTTAAAGTGAGCCAAATGGGAACCAGAGTACCAGAACAACTGGTGGAGAGATTGTGCAGGCAGATTTTGGCAAGACCCCAGACAAAGTTAGGAATCAAAAGGATGAGCATGGTGCAACACGACCTGAGCTGCCTATACTTCAATGCAAGAAAAATCATAGGAAAGGTGGAAAATAGTGCTGAAGATGAGGTAGCTGGTTTACAAACACAGGCAATGTGTAGTGAGGAGAGGCTGTTGATAGGGAAAAATTGCAGTCAACAGGATGAGTTACAACATAAAAGGCAGACAAAATCAAAAAAGGTGAATACAGGACTGAAGGTGTTATATTTGAATGTGTGCAGTACAAGGTAGATAAATTTGCAGCACAATTGCAGATTGGCAGGTATGATGTAGGCATCACTGAATCATGGCTGAAAGAAAATTAATGGGAGCTTAATGTACAAGGATACATTTGTATTGAAAGGACAGGCAGAAGGGGTGGCATTGCTCTGTTAGAGAAAAAATATCAGATCATTAGAAAGAGATGACATAGGGTTGGAAGGTGTTGAATCATTGTGGATAGAGCTAAGGAACTGCAAGGGCAAGAATACACTGATGGGTGTTGTATGCAGACCCCCAAATAGTAGTAAAGATGTAGTCTACAAATTACAATGGGAGATAGAAAATGCATGCCAAAAGGCAGTGTTACAGTAGTCGAGGATTTCAATACGCAGGTATATTGGGAAAATCAGGATGGTGCGGGATATCATGAACGGGATTTTCCAGAATGCCCTCGAGATGGCTTTTTAGAGCAGCTTGTGCTTGAGCCCACCAGGAGATCAGCGATTCTGGATTGGATGCTGTGCAATGAACCAGAATTAATTAGAATGCTTAAGGTAAAAGAACCTTCTGGAAGAAGTGATAATATGATCAAATTCACCCTGAAATTGGAGAAGGAGAAGCTAAAGTCTAATGTATTAGTTTTGCAGTGGAGTAAAGGGATTTACAGAGGCATGAGAGAGGCGTTGGCCAGAATTGATTGGAGAAGTACAGTGGCAGGGATGATGGCAGAGCAGCAATGGCTGTAATTTCTGGAAGCAATTCGGAAGGATATACATCCCAGAGGAAGAAGTATTCTAAAGGAATCCAAGGACACATCCATGGCTAACAAGAGAAGTCAAAGCCAAAGAGAGGGTGTATATTGGAGCAAAAGCTAGTGGGAAGTTGGAGGATTAGGAAGCTTTTTAACAAATATATCAACAGAAGTCATTAAGGTAAAGGTGGAACACGAACGCAAGCTGGCCAATAATATGAAAAGAGAACACCAGCAGTCTCTTCAAATACATTAAGTGTAAAAGAGATGAGAGTGGATATCAGATCACTGGAACACCATGCTGGAGATTAGTGAAGAGTTAGCCATGGGGTGGGGCAAGGAAATGGTAGACAATCTGAATAAGTATTTTGCATCAGTCTCCACTGTGGAAGACACTAGCAGCATGGTGGAAATTCCAGATGTCAGGGATAATGAAGTGTGTGAAGTTACCATTACAAACCGAAGGGTCTGAAGGTAGATAAGTCACCTGGGCCAGATGGTGTATACCCCAGAGTTCTGAAAGAGGTGGCTGAAGAGATTGTGAAGGCATTAGTAATGATCTTTCAAGAATCACTAGATTCTGGAATAGTTCCAGAAGACTGGGAAATTGCAAATGTCACTCCAAGCAGGGAAGGAGCAGAAGAAAGGAAACTATAGGCCAGTTAGTCCAACGTTGGAGTCGATTATAAAGGAAGAGGTCTCAGGGTACTTGGAGGCACATGATAAAATAGGCCATAGTCAGCATAGTTTCCTCGAGGAAGAATCTTGCCTGACAAATAAATCTGTTGGAATTCTTTGAAGAAATAACAAACAGGATAGATAAAGGAGAATCCCTTGATGATGTGTACTTGGATTTTCAGAAGGTCTTTTATTACAAGAAAGATTCAAGCATGAATAAAGCAGTGGGTGATTGGCAGGAGGCAAAGAGTGGGAATAAAGGGAGACCCTTCTGGTTGGCTGCCAGTGACTAGTGGTGTTCCACAGGGGTCTGTGTTGGGACTAATACTTCTTACGTTATATGTCAATGATTTGGATGATAGAATTGATGGTTTTGTTGCAAAGTTTGCACACAGAATATGAGGGGCAGGTAGTTTTGGCAAAGTAGAGACTACAGAAGCACTTTGATTAGGAGAATGGGCGAAGTAGGGCTGGTGGGATACAGTGTCAGGAAGTGTATGGTCACGCACTTTGGTAGAAGGAATAAAAGCGTAGACTATTTTCCAAATGTAGAGAAAATACAAACAAAACTGAGATGCAAACTGACTTGGGATTCCTTGTGCAGGATTCACTAAAGGTTAATTTGCAGGTTGAGTCATTGCTAAGGACGGCAAATGCAATGTTGACATTCATTTCAAGAGGACAAGAATATTAGAGCAAGGATGTAATGCTGAGACTTTCTAAAGCACTGGTAAGGCCTCACTTGGAGTGTTGAGAGTAGGTTTGGACCCCTTATCTTTGAAGAGCTCTGGGCCTGTACTTGCCGGGGCTTAGAAGAATGAGGAGTGACTTCATTGAAACCTATTAAATGGTGAAAGGCCTTGATAGAGTGGATGTGGAGAGGATGTTTCCTATGCTGGGAGAGTCCAAGACCAGAGAACGTGGCCTCAGAATAGAGGGGTGCCCTTTTAGAACAGATGAGGAATTGCTATAGGCAGATAACGGTGATTCTGTGGAATTCTTTCCTACAGGCAGCTGTGGAGGAAAAGCCTTTGTGTATATTTAGGCAGAGGTTGATATATATGTTCTTGATTGGTCAGGACATGAAGGGATATTGGGTGCGGGGGGGGGGCAGGAGATTGGAGCAGAGAGCAAAGTTGGATCAACCATAATGAAATGGCGGAGCAGACTCGACTGGCCAAAAGGCCCAATTCTGCTCCTATATCTTATGGTCTTAAATAAAGTAATTGCTTATACAAAGTTGGAGCAAAAGAACATCTCATAGATCACATTTCATCCAGAGTTGCCTGTCATGTTCACTCAATGAAACGCAGGAGGTTAACTGGTTAGATCTGCCTTTTAATGCTCATTAAGTCCACTAGATGGAAAACCCAGCTTCTCTTTCTTCAGCAGCTCATAAGTTTTGCTTGAGTGAAACCTACATCAGAGAGAAGGAGACTATCTGCTGTCATAGCACTTCATAGCTGACAAATGACACTGCTGATGGATTGTTCCTTAAATCCAAAACCAGTGCTCTCAGCAGTGATGTCAGGCCCCCTGGAAAATGGAAAACAATTGGATAAGCAAGTGGCAGGAAATGGGATCCTCAAAATAAGCAATTTACTCTGACAGTGAATACTTATATTTTCCAAAGTCTTATAAATTGCACATGCTCAAAACCACTCCATTCAAAATTACCCAGCAAGTGTTATTCAATTTTAAAAGTTTCTCTTTAGATTAAAAAGCACTTAAATGAGAAATTAATCATTGACAACTGTCCATTTCTAACCCGTGAATAAGTAGCACATAGTGCCATTGGCGTTTATTCAGGCTTAACAAAAAGGGGGAAGAAAAAGCTAGTTGCTTATCTGCCATCTGTGAAAATCAATACACATCAACATTAGATTGGGCACCAAGCAAAACATCAGCTTTCTCAGTGCTTATACAAAACCACATTTGTGACCATTCAACACAAGTTGCTGAGGAAAAACAGCCCACATCTATCTACATGAAAGAACAATATAACTTGGTTTTAATCACAGATCATTTCGCTGCCAATGAAAGATTTACTTACAAGATTTCCTAACAAGGTTTACTCAAATTAAATTATAATTTTTTTTCCCACTTGAATTATATTGAGTGGGTTAGCTTTTTTAAAAAAAATTGAGAGATTTTTATTTATTCTGTGATCATGTACATCATAATTAAGGACATCAAACTTACTGTTTCCTTGATGGCTATTTTTATGACTATTTCATTGATTGCTTTCTTTTATTTATTTATTGAGATACGATGCCGAGTAGGCCCTTCCAGTGTTATTGTAAAGTGCTTTGCTAACCACTACACCACCTATGATTCTGCTTTTATGGAAACTCAGGCATTGGTCATAATATTTCTTCACCACTAAAAGTGGCAACTCAAGCTAGCTATGATGTTTTGTGCAGGGGTGGCCCTCCAGTGATTTGCCAATGTAGTCATGTCTTCTTTTATGAAGCGAGTATCTGTGAGCAACTTTGTGATGAAAGCCACTGCATTCTGCCCTCAATTCACAATATAAAAAGGCATAAATGCACAGTAATCAGTTTCCAAAAATCCATTCCACTTAAGTCAATGGAACTGCATTTCAGAAGCAGATTTCAACAAATATATCTTTCTACATCGAGTGTTCAACACAACATTGCCAGGGATGAACACTGGTTTCTACCAATTGTTTTTGTGTTTTTTTTTAAATTACTGCAGATCACTAAATAGGAACAGGATGTGTAGAAGTTGCTGCCTCAGACTCTGATATCCAGATAACTGGGAAGATTGAGGCCATTTGTAAAGTCCTCAGCTGAGATCAACAAAGCAAGCAAAATCCAAGGGTTTCATCTTGAGCCACTTAGTACCACCCTGAAGTAAACCAAATACAGTGGCACACTTGATAATAATGCTATTGAAGGGGTTTTTAAAAAGGTCACAAACAAACATTTCTGCAAAATGCAAGGAGTACCTTCTCCATACAAGAATTTACATTTATATAGCACCTTTACTGAATAAAAGCACTGCAAATTTCAATGAAAACTTGATTGCAAGCCTCAAGACACAATGACATACTTGAAGGAGTTTTTCCTCCTGAGAAAAGTCAGGTAGAAAGGGGACATGGTCAAGGGAACGAACTCCAGTGCTTAAGGAGTTTTTCCTCCTGAGAAAGGTCAGGTAGAAAGGGGACATGGTCAAGGGAACGAACTCCAGTGCTTAAGAAGGAGTTTTTCCTCCTGAGAAAGGTCAGGTAGAAAGGGGACATGGTCAAGGGAACGAACTCCAGTGCTCCAGCTGATGACACCGCCACCAGCACGTTCAGAACTAGGGTGCTTCCCTGCTGAAGCACAGATCTTACTGGAGATACTTCAGCAGATTTTCTGCCAAGAGCAGATAGGGAAGAACAAATGAAAATCAGAAAAGGTGCAAATACTGGAAATCTGAACTTTAAAAAACTAAAACCAGAAAATGCTCTCAAACAATCAGTGTCTTTGCAAAGAGAAACTGACAGCAGTTTGTGTCCTTTCCTCAATGTCTGATGAAGGGCCATTGACCTGAACCATTAAATCTTCTATACAGAAGCTGCCTGACTTGCTGAGTACTTGCAGCATTTTGGTTTGTGTTTTATGTTGGAGAGAAATGAGGAGTCAGGGTTACCGAAAGGAAACCGATCCTTCCATCACCCAGCTGTGTATTAATCCAAATTTTTATCCTCACCAACTCCCCAGATTCTTCGTGCACTTAAGAGATTAAAATAGAAATGATAATTTAGAATTTAAATGCTGCTCAACCATGAGCCAATGTAGATGGCAAGAAGATTTAGTGTGAGACAGGTAGTGTTTTGGATGACCTTTCATTTTCCAAAATTACAATTTAGTAAAAGTAATACAAAAATAATGATGATCCAATTTTAAACAAATTCAGTGTTAAACCCACATGAAGAAAGCATTAGCTTTCAAATGTTATTTATCAATTTTAGTTATAATGCCAATGTTAGGCTATTTCAAAGTTAGAATATTCAGAAAAACTTACTTTTCTTTGCAAATGATCCCCTAATCATCCCTAAAATCCCTAAGCATTTTTATTCTATTCACCCAAATCGACAAAGTAGCTTGCCCCAGGAGCAGTCGAGCAGTTCGGTACTTTGGTTCACACTTTTGAACGGCTCTGATAAAATTCCGCAGTGGACAAAGACCAGAAAGCTGACTCCTGGCACCCTGCTTCCCTAATGAACACCACAATCTAAAGTTCAGCACAAGCACTGCAAAAGCTAAGGCTACTGCCTTTTTCTGACTCCACCAGAGTTCATTTTGCAGTGGAATGCTGCCTGCTCCTCCACAAATCAGAGCAGATTCAAAAGGATCATTTTATCACTTCATATGCAAATTGCCATAAACCTACGACACGCTGTGATCAAGGGAAATAGAGAGTGCCAAGCAGACAGAGTACACATACTACATGACAAGCAGGCAGGATGTCTTTTGGCTGGTTAGTGACTTAGTAAATCCCATCTAACCTGAACCGTCAACACAGCGACAATCGCTCTGAGCAAACATAAACTACCCCAAGGAAAGACATTTTTTTGCCCCTTTAACGATGGGTCTTTCTGATTAGCAAAGAATTAATTACAGTTTAAAATTTCAACTCCTAGGAAAAGAAACCATTCAATCAAGCTATTTTTATTCAACATGGATGTTTCTCAAAAACAGATCCCATATAAAGTGCTCCAATTCATGACTGTGCTAATAGAATAAACTAATTTAATCAAAGAAAGATGCAGCTGATCATTTGTTGCTAAGGTGGCCAGCTAAAGCCTGCTAGAGTTCACTGACCACTGCCAAAAGATAACAAAGCCAATTCTCCAATGAATAGCCTGGCCCCAGAATCTAGGGTCACTGGGGTAGCCCCACAAAGGCTTTGTGGCAGCTTCTAAATTTTCAAGTTATTGTGTTGACCATCCTATCATTTTAAAATGTCAATGCTCTGCCACAGAGACAAGGCACTGACTTTCCCTCAGCTCTTTTGTTCAGAAGAAAAGGTTTCCAGAACTTGGTAGAAATCACATCAGGGACACACATTTTATCAAAAGGATGCTAAAATTAACTAATTGTTAATTTAACGCTGAGCAGTGCATATTTTCCCACTTTTACTGTCCTACAACTTATCACCTCATTTATATCAAATTGTAGAAGTAATTGGCTATGAAGAATAATTATTACATTATTTAATTTCATTTCTGTAAAGTTGTGATAAAATCTTAGGCCACAGTCAGCTTTAACAGCTTCCAGAAAAACATCTTAGCAAAACAAAACTCTCTTCTCCCAGCTGTCAAACACATTTATTCTCAGGATAATTTACTATCATATAACCAGTACCTTCAACGGTTTCTGCTACATACAAAACAGATCTCCACAGCAAAACCAAACAAGACTGCAGAGGCTGGAAATCTGAAACTAAAACACAAAACAACACACACAAAATGCTAGAGGAACTCAACAGACCAGGCAGCATCTATGGAAAAAGTACAGTCAACGTTTCGGGCCGAGTGCCTTAGGGCTGAGACATTCAGTCCTACCGAAATGTCAGCTGCTTTCTCCCCCCATAGATGCTGCCTGGCCTTCTGAGTTCCTCCAGCATTTTGTGTGCTACTTGGATTTCCGGCATCTACAGATTTTTCTCTTGTTTGTGACAAAAAACACAAAATGCCGGTCAGACAGTACCCGTGGAAGGAAAAAAAACTTTTCTGATGACGAGCCTCAGATCTGAAATTGGTATTTCTCCTTCCACAAATTCTCTAAACCATCCTATCTAGAATTAGTGCATTTTTAAAGATGATTCTTTGTTATACAAAATCACAGAGATGAAATACAGCACATGCAACGTATCCTCTAGAACTCTGCTCTGTAAACCAGAGAATCACACTGTCTCCATGTGTCTGTTCATTGATTCTATTCATGTCAAGGTAGATGGAAAGTTGACTGCTGTACAGGGACAAAGGTATACCTTGGCATAAAGTCCTGTAGATTTGGACATGTCACAGCTGCCTAGCTTAGAAATTTATTCAAAAAGGCCATCTACTAATGTACCCTTTGAAGTACAGTGCCAGTGAGTCTGTCCTCAGCAGTGACAAGGAAGGTAATAGAGACAGACTTTTAACATTCTGGAGTCAAGTACTTGTTCAAAATATTCACACCATGCAATTCCTATTTCTGCCTAATTGATATTAATTGTTAATGTAACAGTAATTTAGATTTTATACAAAGACTGCACTAGCTATAGACAACACATCAGGAACGACAGCGCTTCTCCCTATAGATGCTGCCTGGCCTGCTGTGTTCCACCAGCATTTTGTGTGTGTTGACATTACTTTAAGTAATGGGTTGAGATTGGACTCCAGCACAAAGCAGAAAAGGGTGCTATACAACATTCATTAATGCTGTACCATCCATGTTTACGTCAGACCAGTTTTTGTCTTTAAATCAGTGGTTTCATTTTAATAGTTTGCATGTCTACAGTGAATGACAGAGTTACAGCTTAATGCTTTTTCATTGAATTCATTTGTATCCAGATTTCAAAATGCAGGGAGAATATTACCACAGCATAGTTCGATGGTCTGATGAATGATTTAACAAAGCTTGACGGTTCCAGTTTTTGCCCATGGCTGAATGACATACATAAGCTTTATACATAAATTGATGAATGCCTGTCATTGTGTGGATAAACTCAATGACTGCTATAGAGGCGAAGCAGCGATAACACAAGTTTTAGCCTACAGGCTATGTTACACTTATTAAGCCAACAAAGATGAGAGAGTTTTCAAAGAAAAAAACAATTTAAAAATGAGTACAGTAACTCAAATTATGTGTGTTAAGTCAATGTTATGCAGCTCTCAAGAGTGATCGTGATGCTGGTTAGGAAGTACACCACTGTGCCATGCTTTGCTTTTACACCCAACTTCAACTTCACATGTCTCATACTTTTGCAAAAGTGTCAGCATTCTAAACGGAAGCCATTTTTCCTGGGGAGGGCAAAAGGTTACACTGATTAAGTGTCAATGACCCTATGAGTGCTCAGAATTCAAAGTAACCTGATAGCCCAAGGCTATGAAAAATTCAAGCTAGGTATCCTGTCATCTGACTGTTCTAGTCTTATGAAGCTCTTTGGTGAGCAGATAAAACTAAATAAGAGATAATTACCCAGCTGGAAATAAATGAAAAAAAATCCCCCCCCCCCCCCCACAAACAGACAAACAAACATTGCCAGTAGAACCTAGCTAGAATCTATGCACTGAATGAAAACAGGAGAATTGACATGTTATCAATATCATGATTTTTGTTTTTGCTGTCAAAAACTTACAAGGTTGATAGTATACTCACTGGTCCAAAACCAATTAAACACTCAATGAATTTTGTCACAACTGGTGATAATGATTTCTTTTTCAACCTTTCTGAAAACAAGCTGATTACCTACAGTAACAACACCCTCAGGTCAGATCAGGTAAAACAATCTAACTAGACATATTTACCAAATCAGTTTAAAATTTCCATTTCCTATTCTATTCACCTAGGCCTCAATCATAAATTGAGGCCTAGGTGCCACACTCAAGCCGAAATTGGACAGTTACACTCGGAGGTGCACCAGAGTATATGGGTTCAGTGCTGAGATTCAGTTCACTGACCATTTTTAGCCACTAGTCAGGAAACTTTCATTATCTTAGTCTTGGAAACGGCACTGTGCCAGGTTCTATCTGTACCCAGAGTTGCAAACGATGGGTCTAGCCCTGTTGTTACACAACATTCCAGTTAGCTGGATGTTACCACATCACCCATCCTTCATGGAGAAGTTCTTCTGGACAAATACCTTTGACCACAAGTCCATCAGGAAGCGGTCACAGAACATCGTGCAGAAGGACTCAATGGACACAGTGGGGTGGTTCCATGAGCAGACTGTCCAGACTATCAGGCAGAGTGCCTCTTTGCCAGACCTACCAACAAACATCTAGACCTTGCCTGGCAGCCAGTGAGAGGGACTCTCCCAGTCAAACTTTCCCACGTACCCGAAGCATCACTCTCACCAGGTCTGTACTGTAGCAGGGAGACAAGCGCTCACCTCTTTGCAGATTATGTTTGCAAAGAGGGTGTGGAGAAAAATGCAAGGACTTGTTTCACAGTTCATCCCAAGCAGCTGCATACCAGTGGACTCTCTGATCTATGGGCTGTTCCCAGAGTCGAACACACACACAGACAAACATCAAGTGCTGATGGAAGATCATCAGCTCAGTGAAAGATGCCTTTTGGTCTGGCCGAATATTGTTGGTCTGTCAGCATAATCGAGATGACCGTAGAGGAATGCTGCCGACTGGCACTTCTCAAGCTGCAGGGACTGAGGGACACACTGAAGCGTTGGTGCAGCCACCACATGGGCTTATTAAGGAAGGACTGCAGTATAAGGTTCTTCCACTATGGACAGGGTGACAAAGCCTCTCAATTATTACAGTGGTGTACAAACCCAAGCGGCCATTTAAAGAAATTTAATCGAATGCTACTTAATGCATTGTCTATGATGTAAAAATGAAAAGGCATTGTATAGATTATAATTATAAATAATTTTTATTACAAGTTTATTTTGATAAAATAAATTATAAAGATAAGTGAGAGGTGGTTTCCCATACGCTGTTTCCCTGTTTTTCTTAAAAAGAGGCCGGATTTCAAAGTAAAACCAACTCTTCAAACAAGCTTTCAATATTCTGTGCTGCTGAACTGAGCTGGGATAGGCTGAGGTACCTTTCACAAACAGCTCTCCTTTAGGTGAGGCATATAAAGTAACAGTTTAGATCCATACCTACACAGACAAAGAGCCACTTTCTATTCTGTGTGCCTCTATGATTCACAATTATCACCCAAAATTTCACTGGGGGAAGAAAGGTGCAGGAGATACGAACTTTTCTTGTTCCTGTTCCACATTATTGAGTGCAGTTGACAGTATTTTAAGGAGCAAGGGTCAGCTAATATAAGAATTCTAATTCAAATCAACAGTTCATTTTCCAAACCAGTGGAGTAAACGGGGACAGAATTCAACAATTCATGGAAGGGTTTCAAACAGAATGAGACTTTTGGTATCATTCCACAGCTCTGGCAATACTCGTCTCCATTTCTTTAACTAATGCCGCATTATACTGTTACATCTAATACAATTAAACCAGAATAATCCATCTTTCAAGTACATTACACATCACTTCGACCAGTCTTTGAACACTGTCTCACTAAAAGGATTAAAACCATCCATAATTATTTAGCTAAAATTAGTTTCCAAGAGTGGATAACACTGACACTCCAGCTCTTAAAACATCTTGCAAATTAACAAAAAGCCATTTGTAAATGATAACATGTTGAATAATTAACAGTAAACCCCCTTCAAAATATGTTTTCCTCAACTGTAAAAACATTTCTGTACCCTACCAAAAAGGTAGGCAAAACTAACACAAAAGGTCACAAACAGACTTTGCTTTCATCCCAAGCAAGTGCAGATTTTTTTAAAATTAATTGTATTTGAAATAGCACACAAATGATTATTAAAAACCCAAGGCATTGCAAAGAAGGCCAGATGAATAAATGGAGAATCTCTCATTTAGCAGAGTTAACATCAATGTAGTTTATTATCCATCTGAAACACTCTCTGCATTTTATCTTTCTCTGGCCACTAATCCAGAAACAGAGGCATGTTCTCCAAGAAACATTTTATTTCGAATCCATAACAGATGGTGGCTGAACAAATTAATTTATCTACATTTGACGACTGGGGCAGGGGTAGAGGTATGATTGTATTGCAGATATTCCCTTGGTTTTTATCTCTTGGGTTTAAACTGAGTTCAGTGAAGGTCTCCACTATCAGGTGGTTCCAGAGACTAAAATGAAGTGATCGCAGCCCTGGATTAGAACTGCTCAAAAGGAAGACAGCTGCCCAAGCTGGGAATCTAGCTTCTGAACAGAAAGAGCTACATCAGTAAAGAGGAACATTTTATTACCTTTCATTAGAAAGGTAATGCAAGATCATTGAACATAGTGTACTGAGTATATCTAGCATTCCAATCCGATCCCTAGTTGATGTGGAGAATTGTAAAACTGCCGAGATTATGCAGATGAGGGTAGAAAAAGGTTCAAATGCAGAATGTACGCTGGTTGAGCTGATGGGCCTATCTTTGCTGTCTATTTAATGTAAAGGCTGTTCTTTGAAAATGGTGCTGAAACCGGAACAGCAGCACTGCCCAGTTGTTCAGAGCAGCATGGTAACATGGCGGTTAGCGCAATCTCTTGACAACCCCAGTGATCGCTAACTGAGGTTCAATCCTGCCGCCGTCTGTAAGCAGTTTGCATGTTTTCTCCATGGAAGTGTGTGATTTCTCCCTCCGGATGCTATTGTTTCCTCTCACATTCCAAAGGTATACGATTGGGATAATGAACCGTGGGTATGCTATGTTGGTACCGGAAACACGGCAATACTTGCAGGCTGTCCGCATCTGATTTGATTTGAAACGAACAACGCGTTTCACTGCTATGCGCATGTGACAAATAAAACTAATCTTTATCTTTTTTTTAAAAATGAAAATCAAGAAGGGAAATGCGGTTGGTAACCATGCTTTGCTGTGAATCACCACAAAAGAGGCAAAAGTTTTAAATCCCAACAGGCACCATACCATCCAAGAGGAAATTAGATTTGTTATTACAACAAGCAAGTGCTTCTGACTCATCTTCACATTTAATCTAATAATTCAATCTATATGGCAGTTACTAATTCAGTTTGCAGTACAAGATTACAGCTGTTTTAAATTAAAATGCACTGCATAAACAGTGACGATGGTTGCCTCACTGTAAATAGAACAGTCCAAAAAGAAAATCAATCAGCACCTTATGCTTCTAGTTTTAAACCAATGCAAGATTAAAAAAATACTCAGCTATTCGAAATCAGTGTCACTTTGCTGTCCTATTTCACAGCACAGCACCTTCATTAGGATCAAATGGAAGACAGCACTAACTATAGCAAAATAAACAAGAACATTCAACTCAACTGCTCCCAGCAGTTTACAAGTACAACTTCTTTAATAAATCAAATTGCAAAACAATGAAAAAAGACAAATCAAAGGACACTGGAGCAACTCAAAGTTTACTGATGTCCAGATGAAGTGTCTCAACCTGAAATATCAGCTATCCATTTCCCTCTGTAAATGCTGCCTGACTCACCAACTTCCTCCAGTGCCTTCTTTTGTGTTGCTCCAGATATCAGCAACTGCACGCTTTTGAAAATGCAACCTCTATTTGGTAATTTCTTCCAACCAACACTCATTTGTCAGATTTTCTTGCTATCTCAACAGTCCTTCAGTAACTCTGTCGATTGACTTCAATAGTGGACCACACTAGATAACCTTCACAGTCTTCGAATGCCAATGCTTTATTGGAACATTAAAAGTTAACCTTTAATATGCAGTCAGAAATACAATCCACTGTTGTATTTTGTAAATGAGGTGTCCATTAAGGTAAGTAACCACAAGAGGAGTGGTCTAGATGTCACATCCTGGTTACTTTGGCCTCCACTTGTGATAAAACTATACTTGGAACTACATCACATTATACAATTTCCTCTATCCATAAAACTCCCCATAATTGGAACAATTTTGTGCTTTGCATCCATTTCCAAATGACTGAGTTCCACTTGCAGAAGTATATTTCACACAACCTTTGAAACACAACACAATGTAAACAGACCTAGTGTGTGTTGTGTTATATTTCAAACCTAACAAATTTGGATTTCATTTCACATAATTCTCCTACAACTCTTGCCACTTCAATAGCAGGAGACCTTAAAGATCAAACCCATTGCCAAACTGGATTGTTTCCAAACTCTTCAAATGAGTGAACACTGGTTTTGAATGAAACCCACAAAGATCTGTACCCCAAACACTAGCACAAAGCTTATCAGTATATAGCAGCAAGTATACTGATAACAAGGAGGGTAGATAATCTTGTTGAAGTCTACCTTGTATACTAGACACCAGGCATCTAGTCTCTCCTCCAAGCATCCATTTTCCCTCATTACATAATTAAGAGATTGAGCCACTTAGATAGAAATTGTTTCTTTTTGAACCCAAATTCATGCCAGAAAAACCTACATGTGCATAAATTTACATTTTACATTGAGTTTATTTCAATCTGATTTTCTTCAAACTCTGCATTTCCTAAATAATTTAAATCATTTTATCTCAATTCTTCCCATAAAATTTCCCAAGTATCTCTTTAAAATCAATAGATCAAGTTGTTAAATTATCAAGTTCTTAGAACCCCTGCACAAACACAACCAAAAGTCAAACTATTGCTTTTATTATGATCAGAGAGACAAAGGGGCCAGAACAAATTCTTTTCTCTAGACCGCTGGAGTATTAGAGTGCAAAACAATTGCAGCAGCATAACCACCGGCAGTCTTCAGTAAGCTGCCTCACAATTAAAGAAGGGCAATTTAGACACTTAGTCACACACCGACTTTTGGCAGGACATCGAGCCACATGCAACAGTGGGAATACAGCTGGAAGATACACACATTAGACACTTTGCCCTCTCTGCATTTCTCAAGTACTTGTAAATTTCAATGGTTTTAGACAGAAGAGGCAAAGCTGCCTGTAAAACACAGACAGGTTGATCACCATTAAGTTGAACATTAAGCATTTCCCAAACCAAACCAACTACTATCAATAATATGTATAAGTACATGCTGAAGAATTCAGTGAAGACCACATTGCAGTGAGTGGCAACTACAGTGCCTTAGAAAAGCATTCAGCCCCCACTACTATATTCATATTTACTGTCACATTTTCTAAAATTGAAATATATTGAAGTAGGATGTTTGAACTACTCTACAAAACGTTGTCCCTCATGTCAAATCAAAATAAAAATTCCAAAACCTATCAACTTACTAAAAATTAAAAACCAAAATTGAGAGACTGGAAAAGAATTCATCTCTTTTGCTAACTTTCCTCAGGCGCAATATTGAATATTACCTTACCAACTCACCCAATTTGTTGATGTAGAAAATTGAAGTATCACCTATTTTCAATGAATCCGTAAAAATAAATACCTCCTCTCTCCAAGATCCAGCAGTATGGCAGATTTTCAACAGACCAAACCAAAATGAAGCCAAAAGCATTCAAGACTCAAGTAAACAGGTATATGAAGGAATTTATGGTGGAGGGTTATATGGGAGGCAGGGTTTAAGGGTCGGCACAACATTGTGGGCCAAATGGCCTGTACTGTGTTGTATTGTTCTTTGAAACAATAATAGGGAAGCACAAATCTGGGGAAGGGTACAAGAACACCTCAAAGACACTCAGGTGAAAAAGTGGTAAAAATATGAAAGCACAGCCACACTGCCTAGGTTAGGCTGCCCCTCGAAACTTAGTTACCAGAGAAGAATGGCACTTGTGAGAGAGCCTACAGTGGCACCAACAGTTACTTTTGAGTGAGCTGCAGAACTCAGTGACTGCAATTGGAGACAAGTTCATGGCTCCACAATCTCTAAGGCCTTGCACAAAAAGGGTATTTATGGAAGAGTGGCAAAGAAGAAGCCCTGGCTAAAAAAAAAAGCATATTCCTGCTTGTAAAGTCTTTACAAAGTGTCACTTCGAAGATATTGTAAAGATCTGGAAGAAGGTCTTGTGATCAGATGAGACTAAAGTGGAACTTTTTGGCCTCAACAAGTGATACATATGTTATAAATCTAATGCTACACATCAGCCAGGTAACACTATCCCTACTAGAAAGTGTGGTGGAGGTAGCTTCCTGCCATGGGGATGTTTTTTTTCAGGGACTGAAACACTGGTCAGGATTGATGGAAAGATGAATACAGAGATCTTGGATAAAAACCTACTAGTCTCTGCCAGAAACCTGAAACGGGGGAGTAAGTTCATCTTTCAACAGGACAAGGACCCAAAGCACACTGCCACAGCAACCACAGAGTGGCTCCAAATGAGAAAATTGATGTGCTTCAATGGCTCTGCGTCTTGACCTTAACCCAATCTCTGGTAAGAACTCAAGATTGCTCTCCCCCATGCTCCCCAACTAACCCAGCACAGCATGAGCAATTGTGCAAGGAATGGGAAAATCTTACTCCATCATGTTGTGCAAAGCTAACAGAGACTTATCCAAAAAGACTACTGGCTGTAATGGCTGTGAGAGGTGGTTCAGCTAAGCACTGAGCAAAGGAGGATGAATACTTTTGAACTGCTGATACTTGCTTTCGAATTTTTAGTTTTTCATACTTTTACAAAATTTTTTTTTTGGGGGGGGACTTCACTATGAGAAAAAGGAGCATGTGATTCACAAATAAAAATTCTCTGTTAAATTGAAAATTTAATAGAGACACTTAGTCTTTTAGAGACACTTTTACCTGGTTGTAACCCTCATTTATGTGAACAAAGCAGTGGGGGCTGAATACTTTTCAAGGCACGATAAGCGCTATAATTCGAGTTTAACATGAGCCAGTTCAATATTCACGGGTAATGGAAAGAAGATTTTGCATGTGCACTTTCATGTATAGAGTTAGAAGTATAACATGTCAATACTCACAGTCTGCAAAAATGTTCATGCAACATACAAAATGTTTTCATTACCAGTGAAAAGCAAAACTAGAGTGTACAAAGCTGCAACAGTAAACTAATGAACTCGACACCATCAACTTTGGTTAATGAAAAAGATACTCTCTACAGAAGTCAATTTAAACATACTTAAATATAATTGTTTTAGAAAATAATAAGACTGTCCTTTTTACAAATCAAACCTTCATAATATATCTTTCCAAAACTTGCAGTGTTAAGGGAACAACAATAAACTCCTTCAGCAAAAGAACAAGGTGGCATTTATGATCTGCACTGCAAGTTTGGAACTGGCTATTTTAATTTTCTGTCATTTATAAAAAAAATCTAATATTCTCTAAAAATCAGAGCAAGGATTATTTACAACACTCCTTCCCTGCAAACATATTCCTTATCAATAGCAAAGGACTGTTCACTTGTAATCTTATTCAGACCTGAAGCAAGCCATTTGGGAACTCGATTGTTCAGTTGACATTTTCCCCAGCTGGGTGCCTCACTAAGAACAGAACAGCAGTGAAAAATAACTTTCTATTGTCTCCTAGCTACAAGAAGAAAATCGATTAAGTAAACAATTGTCTCTTCATATCTCTTATAGTTTCCTAAATACTGTACTCAAAATTCCTTCAAGGGAAATCTAGAAAGCAAAAATTAGTTAAATTCTTCTACGCATGGGTGAACAACAGAAAGCAGAGCCTTAAGGGCTTTGGAGCTAGAAACTGTCCCTAAAGACCTGCTGTGATGTCCTTATATGATAAGACTCCACAGTAACACTAAAGGCAAGCCATACCATTCGCTGCATTCCTTAAGAACAATTCCTGGCAATCACAAACTTTGTGGAGGAACAACATGAAAGCTACGGACAATGAATAAGGGTCATCTGCTCTTTATCACAGGGCTAAACCTCATCCTGCATAGCCTATAACCTTTTAACCCAAAGAATTCTTAATTTGCACATGAATAATCAATTTCTCAACCACGGTGCAAATAACAGCTTCAAACTTTGGAAAAAGTGACACCTTCCTGTGTGTTCAGTTCTAACACTTCTTGGGTGAACTAATTAAAAGTTTTAAATGCTTTACCAGACATTATACATCTGTGATAAAGGATAACCTTTCCTGCAACGCTTTAAGAAGCTATTCATATACCCCACTGCCAACTTTGCTTGGAATGCATTTTCTCCCTCCCAGATTAAAAACTTGCGATTTCACAGCTTGCCATAAATGGTTTCTGCATGACTGCAATCTCAATTTAATAATTAAGGTCATATCCTTATCACAGGAGGCTGGAAATACAGATTTTACTATTATACGTGTACCTTAGTGCTCACCTTATTGATTTTTTTTACCTTGTTAACCGAAAGCAAAGTACAATAGGATAGGAACTGTTTTAAACAGATTTTTTTCAATCTGAGTCTGAATAACAAGAGTTATCACAGCAATATCATATAAAAAACACAGCAGCCAAACTTGGCCCTCAATACTTGGCAAAGTTGATGCTGTGTTAAAAGTTTTACAGCTGTGAATAACTACAGCTGACAATCTTCATGTAAAAGCTGAACAAACCTAGGATATTAAACTCATTAAAACCATCCCAATTTTACCCCCTCACTAGAATTTCTAAATACCTTAATCTGCCCGAGATAAATTCAGTGAGAACAATCAGATCCATAACTTTCCTGCTCTATGACATCATTGATCATTTAAATTGAAGAGACTTCTTAAACTTTAGTGGACAATTATAAAAGTACTTTAAAATCATGTGACATGGTTATCATTGCCAATTAAATTCATGTTATTCATATCAACTAGAAATTACTCAACAGGGTTACAAGGACCAGAGATGAATTCTACTTGTTCAAACATTTTAAAATCCTCATCTTATCTCATTCTAGTAAATGTGTTCCAGAATAAAGTTCAAAATGACTATGACATTAATCTGAATACGACAGTTCCACAACTTTAGAAATCTACATGGCCACATTTCCATTTCCCCTCTCGTATTTAAGCAATTACCGGCTTTGTACATTGAATTTGCCCAGATATACCACACTCTGAATATTAATGCCAGTAAAAAACATACATCTTATAGATTAAAACAAGACTACTAGAGTGTCATATAAAAGGCTCCAAACTTTGAGAAACGAGAGGCAAACTTTAACACTACCCTCAGTAAAAGATGCTATTTAAAAAGAAACAGGACTTAAAGATTTAACATACTTTACTTTGTTAGTTGGGTAAAGCAAACAAACAAAAAAAAATCACTTCACCAATTCCAAATTTGTTTGCACACCTTATAAACCAGTGCTAACCAGAGGAAATCACCTCCACTTCTTCAATGTGAAAGCAAATAAATCACAATCCCCTTATATTTCAAAGGTTAAACAATTTCCATTCAATTCAAATAGAATGACACGTTTGACAAGTGACATTATCTTTCTAATCCATGTTCCATTGAAGATGCAATTCCAGTAACAATCTGATATACCACTCTCAACTCCATTCTACTCAGTTTTATTGTTTATAAATGTGCCTGTGTGAGAGACAAATGTATACAATAACTCAATTAGGATGTTTTTTATTAGCAAAATCCAAGGAATGTACTTACTGGCCACGGAGAGGTGGGATTTCTGACTCAGAATGGCTCCATATTTATTTTGGGCTAAACATTCATAGTAGCCTTCATCTGATCGTTCTCCTCTACGATGTTCAACCTCAGTGATGTAAAGTGATCCATTTGATAAAATGTACGTCCGCTCACTATCCACCAACCTCTGCCCATTTTTTAGCCACACAATGGTAATTGGAAGCTCTCCATGAGCCTGGCAATCAAGAACCACAGGGTCTTTCCTCAGAGCAATAACATCATGTGGTTCCCTCATGAAAAAAAGCTCAGTGAAGCACCAAATACCTGGGGGGAAATAAAACACAAAAACAAAAAAAGTATTAATATTTATTGTGTTTGGCAAGAGAAAAAACCTCCCTACAGCAACACACTGATCATGTGCACTAATGAAAAATGAAACATGGCAAAAATGTTTGACAGTGTTTTGATAAACTCTGTACATTTTTCTCCTGTTTCATGGATGTCTGTAAAGAGTAAGAATTTCAGGTTGTATACTGTATACATTCTCTGATATTAAATGGAACCATTGCTGCTAAATATTGGGAATTTCACCTTAAATGAATAATATGAAGAATCTGGAATCCAACTGTCACCCTAAATCCAACATTTCTCCTATTTCTCCTCATCCTAGATCCTCCAGTTTGGAAACTTTGTCCTAGTTAAATAGATTAAAATCCATCAGCTCCTAATTAGCTCCAGCATCTCACTTTTATCTCAATTCCATCTCCATCAGAGCAATAATGAAATCCCATGTCTGTTCATCTCTTGCTGAATAATGCTACTGACTACAAATTTACTTATTGAGACGCAGTGGGGAACAGGCCCTTTTAGCCATGCCACCCAGCAATCCCCGATTTAATCCAAGCCTAATCACAGGACAATTTACAATGAGCAACTAATCTACCAGCCGATACGTCTTTGGACTGTGGGAGAAAGCTGGAGAAAACCCAGGAAAATGTTGAAACTCCTTACAGGCAATGGCAGGAATTGAACCCAGGTAGCTGGTGCTGTAAAGTGTTGTGTTACCATGTGCTACGCTACCATCTGGTATGGGGCGATCTGGTGATGATGTCAATAATTCACTAACCCCAAATCTGCCTATTTTACAATTACTAAACAAGTGATACATACTTTGGAGTTTTTATTCTTCTCTTCCCTTACACCTTCTCACTACCATGAGCTGTAAAATTCTGTTGCTGTGATTAATTTAATAGACCAAATAATGTGTTTAATTTTGTTATACTAACAAAGTCTCCACTTAATATCTGAGCTATCCCCTCCCCCACGCTCCCAGCAACCCGAGGAACTTCCCAGTACTGAGGAAGGCTCTGAAGGCTCTTTGAAATGAAACTTTAGCTGTTTCTCCTCCCACAGATACAGCCCAACCTGCGCAGTATTTCCAGCATTTTCAGTTATTTTGGTGTCACAGCACACACAGGTACGAACCAAGCGAAGCCTCAATTCTTCCAAGATCCAGGATCACTCATTTATAACAAATCTTCAAATGGGTGATGGGGAAATCAGTATTGCAAGCAACCAGGAGCGCCTTAAACTAGGAAGCTGAAGGTACCAAGTGCCGAATCGCTACAGCCACAACTTCCACAGACGACAAAAGGGCAATGCAAAGTACAAACAAAATCACACCGCCACTGCACCGATGGAAAATCACTGCAGGGCGCTCCACAATGGCGGTAACCTTTTATTGAGCTTTTATGGGGGGGGGGTAGAAAACTCAATTAAAATCAGAATTTAAAAAGGACAACACTTGTAAAATCGTGTTATTATTTTGATTCTAAACACCAGGTCCGTGGAAGAGACTTGGTCTAATCTGAAGTCGCCACCGGTTGCCATACAGGCAGGACTTCGCACAAGATGTTTGCTAATTTTACAAGCTTGTCAAAAAGGAGTTTGAACAGGCGAAGTCGTAAAAGTCTGATTTTACGAGAAATCATTAGCAACGGGCTGCCCGTGTGTATCAATAAGCTCTCGTCGCCTGATTTTTTTTAAAAGCTTCCCACTCTTTTTAAGCTCATCTCGACTAACCACGTGTAAAGAACTGAGTACCTCTACTTTGGGCACAACTCTTCAAGCACAAACATCCAAGGACAGTCATCTACAGAAGCGCCACTTCGGCCTGACGATGCAACTCGAAAGGCTTTCAAACAGTTCTTCAGCCGACCATCAACTCAAGGGTGCTGACTGACTGGGTTACGTGCATGCGATCAAGCCCTGCCATTTATTTCCATTAAACACGCTCCTCCAAAGAGTTCAGTACAGCGGTTTTTCAAAAAATTCTGTTGTTTGTTGTTTATTTTAACAACGCAGTTTTGCAAATCTAGCAGTTATGCTGCAGTCAGCCTAACTTCGCAGAGATCAATGTACACGTCGGGGAGGGGGGGGGGGTAGTGACCTCAGGAGGGGTAAAAATGTTTTGATATATAATGTATTTTTAATTTGTCGTGTATTTGTCAGCATTAAGGTGACAGCAGTTGGAAATCGGTTAGAGGTCTCGAGTGAATTTGAACATACGTGATCGAGAAGAGCTCACATCAACTGATCAATTCTCTCCAATACTCCCTCCCGGACTTGAATTAATCAGTTCAGGTTCTTGGATGCAAATGAATCCTTCCGTTAAAGACAATATAACGCGACAGGAGATCACACAGAGCAGTTGAAAAGGGAAAAAAACACCTCGCTTCTTTCCCCAAGACAATTTCTCGCGTCTTCAAAAGAAAGTTTGCCAAGAACCTCAAACATTTTTAAAACTAAAAAGATAACTTTTCGCTTTGGAATACATTTATCTCATTAACGTTTGGCTTGTATTTAAAGCGACCCTCAACAATGTTTACTAATACCAAGCGTGTGCTCCACATCAATAAGACACCTCATTAACTCCTGCAGTTGGGATCAATTCACCATATAATTTCAGGGGAGCAAATATCCAAAACAAGATGCTGTATTGCTCCATGGTGGAAAAATAATCAACCCGATGAAGAGGAGTCGGCGTGGCCAGAGACCCCACGCTGTGTCGGAGGGGGTGGGGAGGGGCATTTGCTCTTATCTCACTAAGTGAATGGGAGAAGGAAAAGCGAAATAAATAAATACACGTGGATCAGACGCGGCGCCAATGCGTTTGTAACAAACACTGTAACAAGCAACTCGACTCAACTTTTGCAGCAATGTAACTTAAGGTGTGCATGAATGCGGCGGACAACACAAAAGCTCGTCTGTGCGGACACTGCCGGCCATTAAGTGTCTGCAGAGATGAGTAACCCCCCCCCCCCCTTCTCTGAGTACACCGCCAACACATTTTTGCACCGACAAGCAACTCCCCCACCTTACCGGGTTTCGACCCCCACGATCTACATCTGGAGTTTTCCTTGGAGTAGTTGAGCCCCGCCACAATGGCTGGAGAGGTTAGGGCCAGGTATGACACTGCGGACATCAAAGCTCTTTATCCAACACTTACTTTTTGTTAGCCACAAAAAAGGGAAAATACCCACTCACCTGAAAAATGGAGCAGCAAAACTATCAGCACTGTCCCAGCACAAGTCCTCCGTTTAAAAATCGCCATTTAATCCTCTTTCTTCACTCATACTAGGCTCCCCCACCCGCCCCTACACAAACTCTGGTCTCTGATCTGCGGCAGCTCCAGATGCCTCTGCCCTCACTCAGCGCGGACTCGTTTCTGGCGGAGCACGCACATGCGCAGCAGTGCTCCGGCCAGCCGAAGCACAGGACTCCGCGGCAGCGGCAGCGGCAGCGGCGCGCGCTCTACTTTCCGGCCGAGAGTTGAGCGGGAGCTCCAGGTGAGGGAGCTTCCAAACGGGGCAGCTTCAGCTATAAAGTGGCTCATTATTGCCACATGCAGTGAAAAACTTGCCTTCCATCCATACATTACACCAGTGCATTGAGATAATGTGGTGAAACAGTATCAGGGCATTATAAAATGTGATAATTGCAGGAAAAGTGCAGGGCAAGTAGACCTGTGGTTGAAGGCCATAACAAAATAGATGGTGAAGTCAAGGGTCCATGTTGTACTACAGGACTGTTCAATAGTCATATAACGGGGGTAGAAGATGCCCTTGAGCCTGGTGGTAGATACTTTCAGCTGTTCACAGCTTCTGCCCGATGGAAGAGGAGAGATTGTTTGAGGTCTTTAACTATACTGGCTGCTTTACCAAGAGTAGAGACCGTGGAAGGCAGGCAAGGTTCCGTGATGTGCTGAGCGGTGTCCATAACTACAGTCTCTCGTGGTCATGGGCAAATCAGTTGTCGCCAGAGTCCAGCAATGAGCCCTGCAGTGCTCCAGACTAGTTACAGAGCTGAGGAAATGCCTTTTGGCCCACCTGACACTCGCTTCATCCAACAAAGTATTTCTTAAACAACTGCAGGTGCTAGACATCTGAAAGAAAAACAGAAAAATGCTCACTAGTCAGGCAGCATCTGTGGGGGAGAAATAGTTTTAATGTTCGAAGTGAAAGACCCTTCATCAAAATTTACACTTGAGATGTTGATTGTTATTCCATCTTCCATGGATGTCGCCTGGCCTCTTGAATGCTACCAACATTCCCTTATGTCTGAAATGCAGTCACAGAAGTCAGCACAACGTGCGCCATATCAAAGGTGGTGATGAATCAGCATACAGGAGGGAGATTGAAAATTTGTTAAGAGGTGTCATAACAACAACCTCTCAGTCAATGTCGGCATTGTAACCAAAGAACTAATTGCAGAGTGTAGTATTCTCGTGCAGGGTGTAGAAACTCTGAACTAAACACCAAGTTAAACTGTAGCCAATGAAGACAGAGTCGCAGTAAGATTAACCGTTTACTGTTCACTCTTCCACATTAACATATGGTGAAAACTTGATAAAACAATACAAAATATATACAGTATCTGTTTCCTTCTTGGCATCACATTTGCATCATAAGTACTTGTAAAAGTAAAATTACAACAAACTATATTACATTAAAGTCTCATTAAAGTACAACATACAGTCAGAATCTACCTACGCCATCAACAGCTTTAAATACACTTCAACAAAACTTTCCAGCAACGCTTTCAATAGCACAAGAAAATAAACCTTATCAACCGTCATTTCTTTTAACAGAATCAACATTAACATTCTTACTTCAGCATATCGACTGTCATATGAACTTACGGCGTTGCTTCTATGATGTTTCTTAGTGCGTAGAAATTGAACTTTTCTCGCGCTGATCCTGCACACTGCCTTCCCCTTTCTCCAAACCGGTATTTACCCACAAGACGCGGCGAAACCGGGTGTGATGTCATCACATGCCACGAAACATCACAGATAATGAATTTACCTTCAACAACTGCAATGTAGTTATCAACCTTAACTTTAACTAGAAAATAGTTACAAACAAATTACTAAAGCGAAAATGTAATAAAGCTAAATAAATGCCTTAAGGGCAACACAGGAGCATTTGAATGGAAAATCCTACAAAAGTAATGGATTTGGCCCAATATATAACACATAAAGCCCTCCCAACCTTTGAGCACATCCATCATCAAAGATCCTCACCACCCAGGCCATACTCTTTTCCCACTGCTGCCATCAGGTAGAAGGTACAAGAGCCTCAGGACTCACACCGCCAGGTTCAAGAACAGTTACTACCCCTCAACCATCAGGCTTTTGAACAAAAGAGGATGACTACACTCATCTATTGAGATGTTCCCACAACCAGTGATCTCACTTTAAGAACTCATTATTTCATGCCCTTGTTATTTATTGCTATTTATTTATAGTTGCATTTCAACAGTTTGTTTTCTTCTATGTCCTTGCTCTTTCATTGATCCTATTTACAGTTACTATTTCTATAGCTTTGCTGAGTGTGCCCGCAGGAAAAGGAATCTCAGGGATGTATGTGGTGGCATATATGTACTCTGATAACAAATTTTACTTTGAACAAACAGTGACGTGACATGGTTTTGATATTTTGATTGAAGGATTCACTTTGGCCCAGGAAATAGTTAAGACCTCCCCTTTCCAAGATAGTGCCATTGAATCTTTTGTGCTGTCAGATGGGCTTGTTTAACATCTCATCTGAAAGTTGTATTGAGATATCTAGAACATCGCATCCATTGCCACTTTCTGCAAGCAATTATGCATTGCAGGGTTCAGACCAGTTGCATCTTTTAATTGAACATTTAATTTCTAGTTGGTGCTCTAAAAGTTGCTGGTTTTGTCTGGTCCCTAGGACTACTCTGCGTCATTTTTAACCAATTCAGAATAGACACACATTGGATTTCTACAATGTGCTGATCTAGGTCTGGGTCTGTTCTGCCAACAGTGGGGGATATAGTCAGACCATGTTGTCACTGACTTCCATCTGATGACAACTAAAAAAGAATACAACATTTCAAAAACTCAGTTTAGCAGAAGATTGGGCAAAATTGTGATGCTTCTGTTTGTTAATGGTCTCTCCATTGCAGTCCCACTAATATTCTTCAATTCTTTCTTATTGCCATCCATGCACTATTGCTTCCATTATCCCTTTGAATATTGCAGTGCCAGTCATCACTGGTTGCGGTTCCATTCTTGCTCCTGCCTGGAAGGAGTTTGTATGTTCTCCCTGTGACCACATGGGTTTGCTCCAGGTGCTCTGGTTTCCTCCCACAGACCAGGGAGTACAGTCAGGGTTAATGAGTTGCGGGCCGCCCAGCACGGTTAACGCAGATGGCGCATTTTACGGTGTACATGTGACAAATTAATCTTTATTGTTTTGTTTACTGGATATTTGTCTGTGTGGGAATCTGAACATAGGAGAAGAGATACAAAACTAGTGGGGAAATGGAAACAAAGGATGAAGAGTTCGTGGCAAAGGAACAAAGTCAGCCAAATGATCACAAATATAGCATACTAAAATAAATTAAAGTACCAAATAAAAAACATGAATTCAATTGCTCAATTCATGTATTTGTGAACATTTGCAATCATTAAGATTATCAGTGCTAATAAGTGGTTCTCTTTTGAGCTATCCAGTGACAGGACCAGATCTTCCCGAGTGAAGTATTCTTTAGCTCAGTGGTATGACTTAACCCCAGAAAGAACTCCTTACTTCAGACCTGTAAATTTTTACACTTTCTACAATAGTTATTCTTGTGATTTTTCCTGAGGATGACAATTTGTGCCAAATTGCAAACAATTTTGTAGTGTGGGTCTGCACCCAAAAGGAACCAGGTTGGTTTTGCCCAGGATTTAGTAAACATAGAAGGCTCCATCCTATTACTGTTCAATAGGTAGAAACCCAGGCTGTCCAGGAGCAAAAGTACAGCAGCCTGGTTACTTCATTGATCAAAAAGAAAGAATAAATGAATTGGATTGAAGTGTCGTGTTGCAATTTTAATGCTGAAGTAGAAGCTAGTAACTTTTAGAATGGATTTAAATGTTGAGTATTGCTAGATAATTGGTGAGATGCTTACTTATTGAGTTCATGTAGTCAGATAATAATACATACAGTCTCTATAATAAGTAGTTGATGCTGGCCACACCTTCAATCCGGTATGAAAAATGACAGTTGTAGAACTTTGGAGTGGAAAAGAATTACCAAGTAAGGAGATAGAACATATATATTTCTTACCACGTGAAAAAATGTCATGAAACTACAAGATTTATTGCATCAGAAAGCAATATGTATAAGTATAATGTTTAAATGGGGATATAGATGGAAAAAACTGGCAAAAGATACAAAGGCAACAGGAGGGGAAAAATGAAAACTAATGCAAATTTACAGAAAATTTTTATAAGGATCTGAACTTCACTACTCAACAACTCCAAAATATAGGGAGCAGCTTTTCAGCTACTGGGAGGAGGTTGCTGAAAAGAACTCTGGCAATAACTTTAATTCTGGCAGATAAACCATAGGGAATCCCTGTGTAGTTATCACAGTTGGACTTGCCTCATTTCCTGAAGATGGACACAATTATGGCACTTCTCTAGTACCCGCTACACCCTCATATAGTATAGAAGAGAACAGCATAGCAAGTCCATTTGGCCACAATATCCGGGCTGGGCATTTTGCCAAATTAACAGGACTCAACAGTATTCAGGGATTCATCTTCAAGTCTGAATGAATACGCCACAGTTGTCACTGACTTCATTAAAGCCTATGTGGATGAGTGTATGCCTACAAGAGTATACCGTACATACTCAAAAACTGTGCATGAACCAGGAGATTTGTAGTTTGCTGAGGGCTAGATCTGTGGCATTCAAGTCTGACGATTGAGAACTATACAAGACAGACAGATAGACATACTTTATTGATCCCGAAGGAAATTGGGTTTCATTACAGTCGCACCAACCAAGAATAGTGTAGAAATATAGCAATATAAAACCATAAATAATTAAATGATAATAAGTAAATTATATCAAGTGGAAATAAGTCCAGGACCAGCCTATTGGCTCAGGGTGTCTGACACTCTGAGGGAGGAGTTGTAAAGTCTGATGGCCACAGGCAGGAATGACTTCCTATGACGCTCAGTGTTGCATCTTGGTGGAATGATTCTCTGGCTGAACGTACCCCTGTGCCTAACCAGTACATTATTGAGTGGGTGGGAGACATTGTCCAAGATGGCATGCAACTTGGACAGCATCCTCTTACGACTTTCAGAGGGATAGCTCAAGAGCAAAAGCACAACTCTGTTTGAGGTTTGAGTGAGAATCTGATACATGACAACTCTGACAGGGTTTGCAGGCCATTGCTTTCTATAAAGCGAACTCTGACATCATGAATAACTGTGCTATGTCATCCCAGGTGAGCTCACGCCTTTTTGCACACTTTGAAAGGGAGAATAAAACTACAGCTATGAGGATCCCTGCAGCATCCAGTGACCCTCTGATCTCTGTCTTAGAGGCTGACATCAGAATGTCTTTCAAGAGGGTGAACTCTCACAAGACGACAGGCCCTGATGATGTACCTGGTAGGGATCTGAAAGCCTGTGCCAGCCAACTGGCGGGGTTGTTCAAAGACATTTTCAATCTCTCGTTGCTACAATCAAAATTTCCAACCTGCTTCAAAAGGGCAATGATCATACCAGTGCCCAAGAAGAGCAGGGTAAGCTGCTTAACGACTCATTCAGTAACATTCGCATCTATGGCAGTGAAATGCTTTGAGAGGGTGGTTATGGCTAGAATCAACTCTTGCCTAAGTAAGGACCTGGTCTCACTTAATTTGCCTATTGCCATAATAGGTCTACAGCAGAGGCGATCTCATTGGCTCTTCACACAGCCTTGGATCACCTGGACAATACTAATACTTGCGTTCAGCTGCTGTTTATTAACTACAGCTCAGCATTTAACACAAAAAGCTCCAAAACCTGGGCCCCTGTACCTCCCTCTGCAACTGGATCCTTGACATTTTCACCAGAAGACCATAGTCTGTGCAGATCGGAAATAACATGCCCATCTTGCTGATGATCAACACTGGCGCACCTCCAGGAGGCGTGTTTTGTCCACTGGTCTATTCTTTCTATACCTATGTGATGCACCATCAATAACTCTAGGAGACTGGAAGTGAACGATAAGCTTTTATTAACAGCGAAAAGGGAGCACGACCATGTCAAAGACTGAGGAAGGAGCAGTGCCTCAATCACCTTTATACAGGGGTCAGTGGGAGGAGCCACAGGAGCAGTCAGCAGAGGGGCGTGTCCAGACAGGTATACAAAGTTTACCACATTCACCCCTCCTTTGTTTTAAAAGAGAGTCCCCACAGGGCGACGTTTCTGACAAGTATGTTTACAGGTCAAGTCTATCAGGCAGCCGAGTCCGTCGCTGCGATCTACGTAGCACCAGTGGTGATTGCACCGCTGACAGTGGTTGTGCTGGCTCCAGCCTGACTTGAGGTGCCAGCCCGTTAAGCATCAGTAACCCCTCACGCTTGTGCGTGGCGCCCGGTATGGGAGTGTCGTGAGGAGTCTGTGTAGGGCTTGGCATGCGCGGTGTCTCGTGGGTATATACATCAGTGGGTACGGGGTTCATAGTCACCGTGGAGTGTTCAGGGTAGGGGTCTGGTGCTCCTGCGGGCGCCAGGTCGCAGATGGAGACCGTGTCCTCCCGCCCATCAGGTAAGACCACGTAGGCATACTGGGGGTTCGCATGAAGGAGGTGAACCCTCTCGACCATCGGGGAGTATTTATTGCTCCTCGCATGTTTCTGGAGCAGCCAAGCCAGTAGGGTGGTCCCGGTGGCCGACTTCCTGGGAAAAGAAAAGAAAAGAAAAGGGTCGCTCATGAGGGGTGGCATTGGTGGGCGTGCATAACAGGGAGCGGATAGAGTGGAGTGCCTCGGGGAGGACCTCCTGCCAGCGTGAGACCGGCAGTCCCTTTGACCTAAGGGCTAAGAGTGTGGCCTTCCACACCGTGGCATTCTCCCTCTCCACCTGTCCATTCCCCCGGGGATTATAGCTCGTGGTCCTACTAGTGGCAATACCCTTAGCCAGCAGGTATTGGCGCAGATTGTCACTCATAAACGAGGACCCTCTATCACTGTGGATATAGCAGGGATATCTGAACAGAGTGAAGAGCTGGCGCAGGGCCTTTATGACGGACGTGGCAGTGGTATCGGGGCAGGGGATGGCAAAGGGGAACCGCGAGTTCTCGTCGATTATGTTAAGAAAGTACACATTGCGGTCAGTGAAGGAAAGGGGACCCTTAAAGTCGACACTCAGTCGCTCAAAGGGGCGGGTGGCCATGATAAGTTGTGCCTTTTCAGGACGATGGAGGTGCGGTTTGCACTCAGCGCAGACTTGGCAGACCCTGGTCATCGTCCTGATTTTCTCAAGGAAGTAAGGCAGGTTCCAGGCTTTCACGAAATGGAAAAGCCAGGTGACCCCCGGGTGGCAAAGATCTGCATGGAGGGTGTATAGCCAGTCGAGCTGCACGCTGGCACATGTTCCCCGGGATAGGGCATCAGGGGGCTCATTGAGCCTTCCAGGCTGGTACAGGATGTCATAGTTGTAGGTGGAGAGTTCGGTTCTCCACCTCAAAATTTTATCATTTTGATTTTGCCCCGCTGTTGGTTGCTAAACATGAATGCAACTGAGTGCTGGTCAGTCAGCAAGGTGAACTTTTTGCCGGCAAGATAGTGCCTCCAGTGCCTAATAGCTTCCACTATGGCCTGGGCTTCTTTCTCCACCGCAGAGTGCCAAATTTCAGGGCCTTGAAGGGTACGAGAGAAGAATGCTACTGGCCTTAATGCCTGATTGAGGGTAGCAGCCTGCACAAAGTCAGAGGTGTCACTCTCTACTTGGAAGGGAATGGTCTCATCCACCGCATGCATTGCTGCTTTGGCAATGTCCCCTTTAATGTTGCTGAAGGCCGTGCAGGCCTCGGCTGAGAGGGGAAATGTGGTGGACTTGACTGGGGGGCGGGCTTTGTCTGCATAGTGAGGGACCCATTGGGCGTAATAGGAGAAGAAGCCCAGGCACCTTTTGAGGGCTCTGAGGGTGTTGGGAAGAGGGAGTTCCAACAGGGGGCGCATACGGTCGGGATCAGGGCCAATGACTCCGTTCTCCAGGACGTACCCAAGGATAGCAAGTCGGGTGGTTCCGAACATACACTTGTCCCTGTTATAGGTAAGGTTAAAAGCTTTGGCCGCTTGGAAAAATTGTTGGAGCTTGGTGTTGTGACCACAGATGGTGATGTTATCCAGATATGGGTACATGGCCTTCAGTTGGCACTGGTCCACCATCTGGTCCATTTCCCTCTGGAAGACAGAGACACCATTCGTGACACCGAAGGGGACGCGCAGGAAGTGATAGAGCCTGCCGCCCGCCTCGAAGGCAGTATAGGGGCGGTCCGCTGGGTAGATGGGGAGCTGATGGTAAGCGGATTTCAGGTCTATGGTCGAGTACACCTTATACTGAGCTATCTGATTGACCATATCCGCAATGCAGGGTAGGGGGTACGCATCAAGCTGCGTGAACCTATTGATGGTCTGGCTATAGTCTACGACCATCCTATTTTTCTGCCCGGTCCGAACAACGACCACCTGGGCCCTCCAAGGGCTTGTGCTTGGCTCAATGATCCCCTCCCTGAGCAGCCGCTGCACCTCCGACTTAATGAAGGCCCTGTCCCCCGCGCTGTACCTCCTGCTTTTAGTTGCCACAGGTTTAAAGTCGGGGGTCAGGTTGGCGAACAGCGGTGGGGGAGGGGTCTTGAGGGTGGAGAGGCCGCAAGTGGTGTGCGTAGTACGGCTGTTGGCATGGTGCTGGGTGGGATGTGCGGGTCGGTGTGTGAGTGTGGTCAGTAGCGGGTATGTGACAAATTCCCACAGAACTGGGGATTTCTGACAGTGATTGGTGGGAAGGGCCCGTCATACTCCATTGTCACACTTTTCAAGTGGCTGTGGAAGTCGAGCCCCAATAGCACAGGGGCACACAGTTGAGGCATGACCGGTAAGACAAAGTCCCGATATTCTGTGCCCTGCACCACTAGTGTCGCTACACAACCCCTCCGGATGTCTGTTGCATGCGACCCAGAAGCCATGGCGACCCTCTGGCTTACCGGCCGTGTCACAAGTCCGCAGTGTTGCACCGTGTCCAAGTGAATAAAACCCTCTGTACTGCCCATGTCAAACAGGCAGCTAGTCCTGCACCCCTCCACCAGGATGTCCATCATTGACCTTGCGAGCTGGTATGGAGCACTTTGGTTGAGGGTCACAGAGGCCAGAGTTGAATCACCGTCTTGGTCCGGCGTGGTGGGGTGCCCGGTAAGCACCCGTGGGTCGGAGGTGGTGCAAGGTGGCGCCGACCAAGATGGCCGCCCCATGCCTCGCACGCGGCAGGCAGGCAAGATGGCGACCCCCATGCCTCACACGTGGCGCTGCTCAACCCCGCTCGCGGTTTGGACTTACAGGCCTTGGCGAAGTGGCCCTTCTTTCTGCAGCTGGAGCAGGTAGCTTCTCGGGCCGGGCAGCATTTTCGAGGGTGCTTCTCGAGTCCACAGAAGTAACACTTTGCCGACTCGCGAGTGGCAGCAGCTATGGTCGACTCGCCGGCGGGTTGCAGGGTCTGCGGCGTCCACGAGGCCGGTAGGAGATCGCGCGCCTGGAGAGCGTCAACATTGAGCAGAGCGGCTTCCAGCATGTCGGCCAGCTCAATTGCCGAACATAAGGTAAGATCGGCGTGTTCCAGCAGCCACTGGTGCACGTACACTGACCTGATCCCCGTGACGAAGGTGTCTTGTACCAGGAGCTCTGCATGCTGTTCCGCCGTCGGTCCCCTGCAGTCGCAGGCCCGCACGAGTGTCTGTAGGGCCCAGACAAACTCAGCGCTCGACTCCCCAGCCCGCTGCTGCCGTGTCGCAAAGTGATGTCTTGCATAGACGGTGTTCACCGGCCGCAGGTACTGTCTTTTGAGGGCGTCCATCGCACCCTGGTAGCTTGGTTGGTCCCTGATTATAGAGTAGACCCGTGGACTGACCCTGGAGAGGAGAACTCTGTGCATTGTGGTAGGCTTGGTCACTTAAATCTCCTCCAGGTACAATTCAAAGCATGCTAGCCAGAGTTCAAAAGCGTTGCCGGCTTCTGGAGATTGAGGGTCGAGATCCAATCTGTCGGGTCGTAAAATGCTCTCCATGTTTTAAAATCGCTGTTAATAAAATTGATGCACCATCAATAACTCTAGGAGACTGGAAGTTAACAATAGGCTTTTATTAATAGCGAAAAGGGAGCACACCCATGTCAAAGACTGAGGGAGGAGCAGTGCCCCAATCGCCTTTATACAGGGGTCTGTGGGAGGAGCCACAGGAGCAGTCAGCAGAGGGGCGTGTCCAGACAGGTATACGTAGTTTACCACACTATGACTGTGTGGCTAACAGCTCAATTTCCATCTATAAGTTTTCTGATGACACACCTATTGCTGGCAGAATTTCAGATGGTGATGAGAAGGAATACAGGAGTGAGATAGATCAGCTAGTTGAGTGGTAAAACAGCAACAACCTTGCATTCAACATCAGTAAGACCGAAGAACTGATGATGGACTTCAGAAAGGGTACATGCACCAGTCCTCATAAAGGGAATAGAAGTGGAAAGGGTGATAAATTTTAAGTTGCTGATTGTTAACATCTCTGAGGGTCTATTCTGAGCTCAGCATATCAATGCTGTTACAAGGAAGGCATGATTACAGCTATACCATTAGGAGTTTGAGGAGATTTGGGATGTTACCAAAGACTCTCGCAAATTTCTACATATGTACCATGGAGGGCATTCTAACCGGCTGCATCACTATCTAGTATGGGGAGGTGGCACTGCACAGAATCGAAATTAGCTGCAGAAAGTTGTAAACTCAGTCAGCTCCATCTTGGGCACTAGCCTCCCCAGCATCTAGGACATCTTCAGGAAGCGATGGCTTAAAAAGGCCACATTCATCATTAAGGACCCCAATCACTTAGGGCGTGCTCTCTTCTCTAATCAGGAAGGAAGTACAAGAGCCTGAAGACACACATTCAATGATTCAGCAATAGATTACATCAGATTTCTGAATGGACATTGAATCCATGAACAATAACTCACTACTTTCTTGTCTCTTTTTGCACTACTTAATTATATTTAACTAGTATATTATCTGTAATTTACTGTTTTTATCATTATGTATTGCCTCATAACAACAAATTTCAGAACATATGCCAGTAATATTAAACCTGATTCTCATTCTGATTGGTATTCCTCCATTTCTGCATTTTAATGTGCTTATCTCAAAGCCTTTTCAACACCATCATAGTACCTGCTTCCTCCACCATCTGTGGCAGCACACTCTGGGAAAATAACTTGCCTTGAACATCTCTGTTTTAAACTTTCCCCCTCTCACCTTAAATCTATGCCCTCTGGGATCTGACCTTTCTACTATGGGAAGAAGATTCTGGATTTCCACCCTATCCTAACCTCTCACAATTTTATACTGTACATTTCTATCAGGTCTCCGTGCAGCCTCCACCACTACAGAGGAACCAATCCAAGTCCACCCTTCCCTTATAGCTAATACCTCTAATCCTTTTCTGAACTTCTCCAAAGCCTTAACATCCTTCCTGTAATGGGGTAACAAGAGCAGCACAGAAGTGCTGCCTAACCAAAGTTTCATATAACTGCAACATAACTTCCTTGCTGTAGTATTTTATGCCCCTAGCAATAAAGGCAAGCATGCCATATGCCTTCCTTACCTCTTTATCTACTTGCATTTTAGGGAGCTATGGACTGGGACCCCAAGATCCCTCTGTACATTATGTTGTTGAGGGTCCTGCTATTAATTAGAATCAGGTTTAATATCAGTATGTCATGAAATTTGTTGTTTTGTAATGGCACTACAGTGCAATATGTAGAAAATACTATAAATCACAATTAGAAATATACTGTATATAAAAAATTAAATTAAGTACTGTCGTGCAAAAAGAGAGCAAAAATAGTGAGGCAGTGTTAAAGGATTGGCTCATTTTCTATTCAGACATATGATGGCAGAGGGAAAATGTTGAGTGTGTGTCTTCCAGTTCCTGGAGCTGCTCTCTGATGGTAGTAGTAAAAAGAGAGCATGACCTGGATTATGGGGGTCCTTAATTATAGATGCTGCCTTGTTGAGGCATCGCCTTCTGAAGATGTCCTCAATGCTGAGGAGGCTCGTGCTGGCAATAGAAATGGATGAGTTTGCAACTCTCTGTACTGTACCTTTCTCTGAACCTGTGCAATGGCCCCTCCATACCAGATGAAGATGCAACCAGTTAGAACGGTCTCCATCGTACATCTATAGTAATTTGTTAGCGTCTTTGGTGACATACCAAATCTTCTTAAATTCCTAATGGAATTTAGCCACTGATGTAATTACATCAAATGTTGGGCTTGGGATCAATCTTCAGAGAAGTTGACACCCAGGGTGTTTCTCCATTCCACTGCTGACCCCTGGATGAGGACTGGTGTATGTTTCCTTCACTTCCCCTTCCTGAGATCCTCAATCAATTGTCTTACTGATGTTGAGAGTAAGGTTGTTGTTACAACTCTACTCAACCAGCACTCACTCCTGTACACCTCCTCTTCACCATTTGAGATTCTGCCAACAACAGTTGTGTCATTAGCAAATTTGTAGATGGCATTTGAGCTGTGCCTAGCCATACAGTCATGGGTATAGAGAGAGCAGAACAGTAGGGTAAGCATGCATCCTTGAGATGCATCGGTGTTGTCAGTGAGGAAGAGATGCTATTTCTGATCTGCGCTGACTCTGATCTCCCAATGAGGAAGTCAAAGATCCAAGTACAGAGGCCCAGTTTTTGAAGCATGTTGATTAGTACTGTGGGTAATGTGTTGTTGAATACTGAACTGTCATCAATGAACAGTAACCTCACGTAGGTATTGGTGTTGTCTAGTTGATCGAAGGCCAAGTCGAGAGCCGGTGAGATTGAATCTGCTGTAGACTTATTGTGGCGATAGACAAATTGCAACAGGTTCAGGTCCTTGCTTAGGCAGGAGTTAATTCTAGCCATGAATAAAATAGAAGAATTTGTATCAGGTATCAATAAAACATGGTGAATATTTCCAATTGGGTTATCTAGGTGAATCACTTCAGAAGGTTCTTCTATACCATTTCACTATAATAGCAGTGTCTATGTTTGAGCTAGGGGCTTATCAGTTGTTTAACTTAAATCCCTTTGGATAAAACCTGCAAAATTGACGCTATTTAATATATTTTTTTCTATTGAAAGTATTTTGGAGTAATGAAACATTGACCTTGACCTAAATCAGCCATGATGGAGCAGACACAATGCCTAATTCAGCTCCTATGCCATATGGTCTTATGACAAAACTCTCAAAGCAATTCATCACAGTAGATATGAGTACATCTAGTGGATAACCATTGTGGTAGCTCACCCAGCTCTTCCTGGGCACTAGGATGATTGATGCACTTTTGAAACAGGTGAGAACCTCTGACTGCAGCAACAAGAGATTGAAGATGTCCTTGAGCACTCCACTCCAGCTATAATGGCTGTATCCTTCTTGAGTACGTCCAACTCCATTATTTTTGTATCACCTGCAAATTACTAAGCAAACCAGCTATATTTTCATCCAAGTAATTTACATATGTCACAAATAACTGAGGTTCCAGCACTGATCCCTGCAGAACACCACTGCTCACAGGCCTCTGGCCAGAATTACACCCTTCCACCACTACCCTCTGTCTTCTGTGGGCAAGCCAATTATGAATCTAAGCTAACAATTCACAATGGATCCCATGCATCTTATTCTTCCATAAGGGACCTAGTCAAACACTTTACTAAATTCCATGTAAACAACATCCACTGTCTTACCCTGTCTGTATCTCCGCAAAAAACTCAATCAAATTGGTAAGACATGACTTGCCCCATACAAAGCTGACTGTCCCTAATTAGATCATCTTCTTCCAAATGAGAGAAAATCCTATTCCTAAGTATCCTCTCCAATAGCTTCCCAACCTTTGATATGTGGCTCACTGGTCTATAATTTCCTGCTGGATATTCTCAATGGAGAGGGGGAACAGGCAGAGATCATGATGCATATTGGTATCAATGACATGGGCTAGAAAGGGGAAGAGGTCTTACACAGTGAGTATGTAGGGTTAGGAAAGAGGCTGAAGAGAAGGACCTCCAAGGTAGTAATCTCCGGATTACTCCCTGTGCCAGGGGCAATTGCATGTAGGAATGGGATGATAGCATGGATGAATGAGTGGCTGAGTTTTAAGTTCTTGGATCATTGGAACCTTTTCTAGGGAAAGGGTTACTCATACAAGAAGGATGGGTTACACCTGAACTGGAGGGGAACCAATATCTGTGGAATTCTCTGCCACAGGAAACAGTTGAGGCCGGTTCATTGGCTATATTTAAGAGGAAGTTAGATATGGCCCTTGTGGCTAAAGGGATCAGGGAGTATGGAGAGAAAGCAAGTACAGGGTTCTGAGTTGGATGATCAGCCATGATCATACTGAATGGCGGTGCAGGCTTGAAGGGCCGAATGGCCCACTCCTGCACCTATTTTCTATGTTGCTATGTTTCTATCCTGGCCGGAAGCTTTGCTGATGCTACTTGGAAGGGTTTAAACTAGTTTTGCAGGGGGCTAGGAACCAGAACACCAGGTCAGTAAGTGAAGGATTGGACAGGAACATAGATATCAGGGAAAGTATTGAAAGGCAAAATCAAAATTCTTTGTTCTTTGTTGACTCACTACAGAGAGCAGTGGGATTTGAACTAGAGCTGATGGCACTGTAATAATGTTATGTTAACCACTACATTATCAGGCTGCCCATGAATTTGTATTATACTTCTATTTACTGTATGAGTACAATATGAGTGAGGTTGATGTTCTGGAGCATGTTGATATTAAGGGAGAAGAGGTGTTGGAATTGTTAAAATACATTAGGACATATAAGTCCCCGGGGCCTGACGGAATATTCCCCAGGCTGCTCCATGAGGCGAGGGAAGAGATTGCTGAGCTTCTGGCAAGGATCTTTATGTCCTTGTTGTCCACGGGAATGGTACCGGAGGATTGGAGGGAGGCGAATGTTGTCCCCTTGTTCAAAAAAGGTAGTAGGAATAGTCTGGGTAATTATAGACCAGTGAGCCTTACGTCTGTGGTGGGAAAGCTGTTGGAAAAGATTCTTAGTGAAAGCATCTATGGGCATTTAGAGAATCCTGGTCTGATCAGGGACAGTCAGCATGGCTTTGTGAAGGGCAGATCATGTCTAACAAGCCTGATAGAGTTCTTTGAGGAGGTGACCAGGCAGATAGATGAGGGTAGTGCAGTGGATGTGATCTACATGGACTTTAGTCAGGCATTTGACAAGGTACCACACGACAGGCTTATTAAGAAAGTCAGAAGGCATGAGATCCAGGGAAGTTTGGCCAAGTTGATTCAGAATTAGCTTGCCTGCAGAAAGCAGAGGGTCGTGGTGGAGGGAGTACATTCGGATTGGAGGGTTGTGGCTAGTGGTGTCCCACAAGGATCGGTTCTGGGACCTCTACTTTTCGTGATTTTTATTAATGACCTGGATGTGGGAGTAGAAGGGTGGGTTGGCAAGTTTGCAGACAACACAAAGGTTGGTGGTGTTGTGGATAGTGTAGAGGATTGTTGAAGATTGCAGAGAGACATTGATAGGATGCAGAAGTGGGCTGAGAAGTGGCAGATGGAGTTCAACCCAGAGAACTGTGAGGTGGTACACTTTGGAAGGACAAACTCCAAGGCAGAGTACAAAGTAAATGGCAAGATGCTTGGGAGTGTGGAGGAGCAGAGGGATCTGGGGGTACATGTCCACAGATCCCTGAAAGTTGCCTCACAGGTAGATTGGGTAGTTAAGAAAGCTTATGGAGTGTTAGCTTTCATAAGTTGAGGGATAGAGTTTAAGAGTCACGGGGTAATGACGCCGCTCTATAAAACTCTGGTTAGGCCATACTTGGAGTATTGTGTCCAGTTCTAGTCGCCTCACTATAGGAAGGATGTGGAAGCACTGGAAAGGGTACAGAGGAGATTCACCAGGATGCTGCCTGGTTTTGAGAGTATGCATTATGATCAGAGATTAAGGGAGCTAGGGCTTTACTGTCTGGAGAGAAGGAGGATGAGAGGAGACATGATAGAGGTGTACAAGATACTAAGAGGAATAGATAGAGTGGACAGCCAGCGCCTCTTCCCCAGGGCACCACTGCTCAATACAAGAGGACGTGGCTTTAAGGTAAGGGGCGGAAAATTTAAGGGGGATATTAGAGGAAGGTTTTTTACTCAGAGAGTGGTTGGTGCATGGAATGCAGTGCCTGAGTCAGTGGTGGAGGCAGATACACTAGTGAAATTTAAGAGACTGCTTGACAGGTATATGGAGGAATTTAAGGTGGAGGGTTATATGGCGGGGCAGGGTTTAAGGGTCAGCACAACATTATGCACCTAATGGCCTGTACTGTGCTGTATTGTTCTTTGTTCTTAAAATAACAGGTATGGTGGGTTGAATAGATTGAAGTGTGTATATTTTAACGCTCTGAGTATTACGGGTAAGGGTGATGAACTTAGAGCATGAATCAGTACATGGAGTTATGATGTTGTGCCATTAATGAAACTTGGTTGAGAGAGGTCAGGAATGGATGGTTTTCGAAGTTTGAGACAAAAAAGAAAAGGAAGTAACGGGGGGGGGCGGAGTTGCACTACTAATCAGGGACAATATCATAGCTGCACTCAGAGGAGACATGATGGAGCTTTCAGACACTGAGCCCATTTGAGTGGAAAGCAGGAATAGGAAGGGTGCAAAACCTCTGATGGAATTGTACTACAACCCCATCCCCCCATTGAGGAACAGATGTGTAAACAGATTAAGAAAATGTGTAAAAATAATATGGTTGTTGTCATGGGAGATTTCAACTTCCCTAATATAAACTGGGACCTTCTTCATGAAAGGGGGTTTAGATAGGGCAGAATTTGTTAAGTGTATCCAGGAAGATTTATTAAATTATATGTGGACAGTCCAATGAGAGGGAGGGCTGTAGTGGATCTGGTGTTGGGTAATGAGCCTGGCCAGGTTTCAGTGGCTGAACAGTTACAGAATAGTGACCACAATTCCTTCACATTCAGAGTAGCTATGGATAAGGATAGGTATGGTCCTCGCAGGACAGCTTTAAATTATAGTAGGGCAAATTACGAGGTTATTAGGCAGCAGCTAAGAAGTTAATTGAGAACATTTTTTTTTCAAGCATCTTCAACATCAGACATGTGGAAGATGTTTAAAGAGTACAGGAAAGTTATGTTCCTGTTAGAAGGAAGGACAAGGATGGAAAGATTAGAGAAACTTGGATGTCCAGCAAGGTGATGAATGATGAATTTAGTCAAGAAGAAAAGGAAGGTATGGAAAGTTTCAAAAGTTAGGATCAAAAGTAGCATGTGAGGAATGTAAAGAGGCCAGTAAAGAAGCTAAAGAATGGAATGAGGAAAGCCAGGAGCTGCCCTGAAAAGTCCTGAGCAAGTAGGATTAAGGTGAATCCCAAGGCAATCTATAGACACATCAAGAGTAAGGGGTAACTAGTGAGAGGGTGGAACCACTCAAGGATAAAGTGGGAGAAACATTTGCTTGGAACAGAGAATGTGAGTGAGGTACTTAATGAGTATTTTGCTTCAGTATTTACCAAGGAAAAGGACATGGAGGACCAAGAGATCAGTGCTGAGTTTATAAATATGTTAGGGTGTTTAGTGGCCAAGGAGGAGGAATTTTTGGGCCACCTAATGAGTATTAAGGCGATAAGTCCCCAGGGTTTGATGGGGTTTATTGAAGAGGGCAAGAGATGAGTGCTGGGTCATTAACTAGTATCTTCATGTCCTCTCTAGGCACAGGTAAGGTCCCGGAGGAGTGGCAAGTGACTAACATTGCACCTCTACTTAAGAAGGGTACAAGGAAAAATCCTTGGAACTACAGACAGCTGGGTCTCATGTCAGTTGCAGGGAAATTGCTGGAGAAAATTCTTAGGGATAGGATATATGATTATTTGGAAATCCATCGCTTTGAGGGGGTAAGCTCATGTCCTACCAAGTTGATTGAGTTTTTTGACAAGGTGACAAGAGAGATTGATGAGGGTAGGGCAGTAGATGTTGTCTGCATGGATTTTAGTAAGGTGTTTAACAAAGTCCCTCATGGGAGGCTAATCCAGAAGATTAAGATGCATGAGGTCTGTGACAAATTGGCTGTTTGGATTCAGAACTGGCTTGCACATGGAAGACAGAGAGTAGTGGTCAAAGGGACTTATTCAAGCTGGAGGTCCGTAATTAGTGGAGTTCTGCAGGGATCTGTGCTGGGACCTCTGCTGTTTGTGATGTATATAAATGACCTGGATGAAAATATACTGTAGATGGGTGGGTCAGTAAGTTTGCAGATAATACCAACATTGTTGGAGTTGTGGACAGTGTAGAAGACTGGTAAATAATACAATGTGATATAAATGCAGATATGGGCAGAGAAATAGCAGATGGAGGTTAACTCAGATAATTGTGAGGTGTTGCACCTAGGTAGGGCAAATGCAAGCAGATACTTTTGTGGAGCAGACAAATCTTGGGAACCAAGTTCATGGCTCCATGAATGTGGTTACACAAGTCGATAGGGTGGTTAAGAAGGCTTATAGGATGCTTACTTTTATTAGTTGAGGCATTGAGTTCAAAAGTCAAGAGGTTATATTGCAACTTTATAAAACTCTGGTCAGGCCACATCTGGAATAGTGCATGAAGTTCTGGATGCCTCACTATAGGAAGGAGAGGATGCAGAAGAGGTTTATCAGGATGCTACCTGGTTTAGAGGGCATGTGCTATTATGAGATTCTGGACAAACCTGGGTTGTTTTCTTTAGAATGGTGGAGGTTCACGGGAGATCTCAGATGTTTATAAGATTTAAGATTTATAAGGTTTATAAGAACTGCAATCAATTGGATTGCTTCACTGAAGAACTGGCATTGGCATGATAGGCTAAATAGCCGCCTTCTTCCTGTTTCATTCTATGACAAGTGAAGACATTTTAAAACATAAGTTAACTTTGTTGTTGCAGAATAGCAAAATAATATTTTAAGATTCACTTGATCAAGTAATTTCTGTTTTAGGGAATTAGTTATTAAATTCTTTAATGAACTAACTCTCATCGTCGTGGCTATCCCTCGAGGTCGAGGATGATGGTCTTTGTTCTGTTGATCTATTTATGGGCTCTCAAGTGGCTTATGAGTCCAAGTGGCCCACACAGCGAAGATGCCTATGCATGTATTTGTTTAACGTGTACTTGATGTTGCATTCCAAGAAGTCCATGATACTTCACAAATCAACTAACTGAAACCACAATGATTGGAGCTGATGGATTTGTTGCAGCCTTCATCCACCCTTGAGCCATTGAGTTCAAAGTAACTTCATCCGCCTGTTCCACCGTTGAGGTCTTGGTTGGATTGTTCTTTGTCACGGACCTCACCTTCGACCTTATCACCATGGTGACCCTACCAGGAGCGTAGCTCCAGACGGCATCGTTCTCGGTATCTCAGGACCACACAAGCTTCTCCACCACAACAAGGTGACAATCCACGGAGAAGAACTAATTCTACTTCTATATCTTAAGGCCTTATTATGGTCTACCACCTGACACATTGTTTATCTTCAACTACCATGAATACGTGAGTTCATTTTAACAATTTAAAAAATTATTTGACGAAGTGTCATGAAGTTCTGCACTGTATTTCTTTGGCTCCCAAAACATTAACTGTTTCTCTTCCCACAGATACTGCCCATTGGTGAGTTTTTCAAAGATTTTTTGTTTTTATTTCAGATTTCCAAAATTTGCAGCTTTTTTGTCATTTCTTTATTTGGAATAATGTAGAATTTGTCTCCTGTTCTGCTTTAATTTCAGATTTAGAAGCAAAACTTTCATATCCAGCACACTTAGGACTTTAGTGATGCCAGACTATCAGATTTTCTGGATGTTATTCCCATTAATACTGCAACACATCTTTAGCAACATGTACAAAACACTGGAGGACCTCAGCAAATGCTGAAGGAACACATTGTAGCGATGTGCTACACACAGCGCTGAAATAACGACACACAGTCGGTAAGTCATTTCAAGATTAGTTTATTCAAACTTCGCGGCGCTGGCATTTAATCCCTAGCGCCCGCCCTCTCCAGGCGGAAATGACGTCAGCGGTGCATTACCAAAGTCTCACCCCACGCGCTGGCTATTTGTGAGCCGGTTTGCCTGCGCAGAAAGTGGGTCGCCACAACATCTTTATATTGTTTTATTAGATTTTACATGATATTATAATTATTTTCCAGTGTTACAGGGAGCAAGGAAACAGACCACTGATCATTTTAAAGAGAGTGTTGTACTAATGCCCTGATGAGTACAGAGAATATCACCTTATTAACCAGATATTGAACCACACGGATTTCTAAGTAGTCAGATAGTGGATTATCGTTTACCCTATTTTACTTTTGATTTGTAGGATTCACATTGGTACTTTGGCTGAGCAGTTAACCTACACCAGCGAGGGACCTGGAACCTCTAGATTTAAAAGGATTGGTAGTTCTCTATTACCGAAGGCAAATGAAAAACAAATATGCTGGAAGATCCCAGCAGATCACTCTGCATCTGTGGAGGGAGAAATGGGGATTACTTTTCAGGTCAATAAAGAGGTGGAGGGAACAAACAGGAAGAACTAACCTGGAAGAGGGCCAGGAGAGATTGAACCCTGCAAGAGGTGGTGGTGCCTACTGAAGGAGGAATAAAGGCTCATGAAGAGCAAGCATTTGTCTGGAAATGGTGTACTAAGAAATCTGAAAATACCAGTAGAGAAAAAAACCCAAGGTTGGCAATAAGACAATAAGATATAAGAGCAGAATTAGGTCATTTGGCCCATGGAGTGTACTCTGCCATTTCATTATGGCTGATCCAATTTTTCCTCTCAGCCCCAATCTCCTGTCTTCCACACCCCCCCCCCCCACTGTATCCCTTCATGCCCTGACCAATCAAGAATCTATCAACCTTTGCCTTAAATATACATAAAAACCTGGCCTCCACAGCTGCCTGTTGCAATGAATTCCACAGATTCACCACTCTCTCTGGCTAAAGGAATTCCTCCTCTTCTCATTCTAAAAGGATGCCACTCTATTCTGTCCTCTGGTCTTGGACTCTCCCACCACAGGAAATACCCTCTCCACATCCACTCCATCAAGGACTTTCACCATTTGGTAGGTTTCAATTAGCTCACCCCTCATTCTTCTAAATTCCAGCAAGTACAGCCATCAAACACTCTTCATATGACAAGCCATTCAATTTTGGAATCATTTTTATGAACCTCCTTTTAACCCTCTCCAGTTTTACCATTTGTTTTCTAAGAGATGGAGCCCAAAACTGCTGACAGTACTCCAAGTGAGGTCTCACCAGTGCTTTATAAAGCTTCAACATTATATCCTTGCTTTTATATATTGTAGTCCTCTTGAAATGATTGCTAACATCATATTTGCCTTCTTCACCACAGACTCGACCTGCATGTTAACCTTTAGGGAATCCTGCACAAGGACTCCCAAATCCCTTTGTGTCTCCGGTTTTTGTATTTTCTTTCCATTTAGTAAACAGTCAAACCTTTCATTTCTTCTACCAAAGTGCATGACAGTACACTTCCTGACTATATTCCATCTGTCACTTATTTACCCATTCTCCTAATCTAAGCCCTTCTGTATCCTCCCTATTTCCTCAAAACTACTTGCCCCTCCCCCACCTATCTTTGTAGTATCTGAAAACTTTGCAACAAAGCCATCAGTTCCATCATCCAAATCATAGACATATAATGTAGAAAGAATCAGGCCTAACATAGACCCCTGTGGAACACTACTGGTCAGCGGCAACCAACCAGAAAAAGCTCCCTTTATTTGTGCTGTTTGCCTCCTGCCAATCAGCCACTGCTTTATCCATGCCAGAATCTTTCCTGTAATACCATGGGCTCATAGCTTGTTAAGCAGCCTTATGTGTGGCAACTTGTCAAAGGCCTTCTGAAAATCCAAGTACACGACATCAAGTGATTCTCCTGTCTATTCTGCCTGTTGTTTCTTCAAAGAATTCCAACAGATTGTTAGGCAAGATTTGCCCTTGAGGAAACCATGCTGACAAACAGATTTTTAGAGTTCCAGAGTCCCACAAATTGATTGTTCTCAGCAGTCCAGCCTGTAATTATACCAATCTACCTCTGGAGGACAGGACTGACGGGAGAGGTCACCTCTAACTGAGCCCGGACGCCATGCTACAATGCAAGCCCGAACACTGAGGCCTGGTCCTAGCTTCAGCTGTTGCACCACCAAACAAGGGAAGTAGGACTGCAGCAATCAATGTCCAACAGGGTTTTGCGATTGCAAAAGAAACATCCAAGACAATCACTCATGGTTTCACTACACACCGTCTTTGTGCCATCTTGAAGGCAACGACTGAGTAGCAGGCAGCAGCATGGTCTGCACCAGGTTAACTCTTCTGAACCCAATCCGACTTCTCCTGCAGCCCAACAGCCCAGCTTGAATTCCCCAGCCTAACCGCCCGGCTCAACACCCTCACACTCGACAGCCCAATGGCCCGATAGCTCAATTGGACGTCCCTGGCCCAACAGGCCAACTCGCCTTCTCTGAACTGTCAGCTGGCTCTTACGATACCTCGTCCAGTTATCCAAACAATGAACAGCTTACTGATGTGATGGATCTACTGTACAGGTAGTTAATGGAGTAAAGAATAGTCTTACTATCTATAAAAACTCAGTTAACAAGGAAAAAAGCACTTTTGTTTGGCCCTTGAGTGGCCGTTGCGTGTATACGTGCTGCCATCTTACTAGAAGTAAAAGACAACTGACTTTAGCTTCTCCTGCTCTACTTTCAGGGCAAATTCAATCATATTATAATTATTTTTCCCTAAGGGCTCTTTTACCTTCAGCTCTCTAATCAATTCTAGTTCATTTCACAGCATCCAGTCTAGAATAGCTGATCCCCTAGTGGGCTCAACCACGAGCTGCTCTATAAAGCCATCTCGTAGGCATTCTAAAAGATACCCTTCTTGGAATCCCCCACCAACCTGATTTTCCCAATTTACAAGTATATCTCTCATTGTAACTTGTAGATCACATCCTTACTACTGTTTGGAGATCTGTATATAACTCCAATCAGGGTTTTTTTACCCTTGCAGTTCCTTAGCTCTATCCACAATGATTCAACACCTTCTGACCCTACATCACCTCTTTCTAATGAGCCATGCCAACCCCTCTACCTTCCTGCCTATGCTTTCAATATGATGTGCAACAACACATACAAAATGCTGGAGGAATGCAGCAGGTCAGGTAGCATCTATGGAAAATAGTACAGTTGATGTTTCAGTCCTGCCGAAGGGCCTTGGCCCAAAACGTCAACTGCACTTTTTTCCATAGATGCTGCCTATCCTGCTGAGCTCCTCCCGCATTTTGTGTGTGTTGCTTGGATTTCCAGCACCTGCAGATTTTCTCTTGTTTGTACTACGATGTGTATCCTTGGGCGTTAAGCTCCCAGCTAAAATTTTCCATCAGCCATGATTTATTGACACCTGCAACATCATACATGCCAGTCTATAACTGCTACAAGTTTATCAACCTTATTCCATATACTGCGCACAGTGTAAATATAACACCTTTAGTCCTTTTTCAATTTTGTCTGCCTTTTACATTGCAAATCATCCTGTTGATTGAAATTTTGACCCATCATCAGCCTCTCCTTGCTAGGAGTCTCACTACACATCGCCTCTGTTCCTCTGTTTGTAAACCAACTACTTCGTCTTTACTACTGTCACTCTGGTTCCCATCCCCCTGCCAAATTAGTTAAAACCCACCTGAACAACTCTATCCAATTTGCCCACAGGGATATTGGACCATGTCAGGCTCAGGTGTAACCCATCCCTTTTGTACAGGTCATACCTTCCCCAGAAGAGATCCCAATGATACATAAACTTGAACCCCTGCCTCCTGCACCCGTTACTCAGCCAGGCATTCACCTGCCAAATCATACCATTCTTACCCTCACTGGCACATGGCACAGGCAGCAATCCTGAGATTACTACCCTAGAGGTCCTGTTTCTCCGCTTTCTACCTAGCTCCCTAAAATCTCTCTTTTCAGGACTGCCCCACCTTGTCAATGTCACTGGTGCCAATATATAGCAAGACAACTTCTGCTCACCCTTGCCCTTAAGAATGCCATGGACACGATCCAAGATATCCCTCATCCTCACCAGGAAGGCAACATACCATCTGGGTATCTCCATCGCGCCCACAGAACCTCGCCTCTGTTCCTCTGACTAAGGAATCTCCTATCAACACTGCAGTCCTCCTCACCTCTCTGCTCTTCTGAGCCACAGCACCAGACTCAGAGCCAGAGACCTGGTCACTGTGGCTCCTCCCAGTCGGTAATCCCCTTCAATTGTATCTAAAGTTATGTACTTATTATTGAGGGAAATGGCCACAGGTGTACTCTGCACAGGCTGTGCACTTCCCCTCCTTCTCCTAACAGTCACCTGGTTACCTGTCTCCTGGAACCTAGAAGTGACTACTAGTAGCTCCAGTCTATCGTCTCCTCTTTCTTCTGTATGAGTCGAAGGTCATCGAGCTGCAGCTCCAGTTCCTTAATATATTCTCTCAGGAGCCTCAGCAACCAGACTTCCCACATCCCACACACCCTACAGAACACTGCCCCTGGAGCCATTCTCACTATACTAGGCACTAATAGATGAGGAATGAGCAAATAAGAACAGAGAGAGAGTAACTTACAAGACAATCTACCTCACCCAAGCCTGATGAGCCAAAGCCACTCTAAAGACTGGCACACTCAAAATAATGGCCGCTCAAAGGATGTGAGATACAAGGTTAGGAAAGCTGAATATCTGAAATTGATTAATTCAGTATTAAGGCTGTAAGACTTGAATTGCAGGACAAACAGGAATCCTGCGATTGGCAGTGATGGTGCTAGGATATTGCACCTAAACATTGCACAGGGGCTACTGTTAGAAAAATCATCCATAGGGTTTTCAGGCTTGGGGTAATAGATGAAAGCTTTCTCATGAAGTAACTATTATTGTGTATAATATTTTGTGTTAATCACGAAGGAATTTCCACTTTGGGAATTTCACTCAAAATACATTGCCTCTAACAACAAAGCTACTGTAGGAAAAGATTTGAACTAAAATTCTTACAATACTTACCATAGAACATTACAGCACAGAAACAGGCCTTTTGGCCCTTCCTGGCTGTGCAGAACCATTTTTCTACCTAGTCCCACTGACCTGCACCTGGATCATATCCCTCCATACCCCTCTCATCCATGTACCTGTCCAAGTTTTTCTTAAATGTTAAAAGTGAGCCCACATTTACCACTTCATCTGGCAGCTCATTCCACACTCCCACCACCCTCTGTATGAAGTAGCCCCCCTTAATGTTCCCTTTAAACTTTTCCCCCTTCACCCTTAACCTATGTCCTCTGTTTTTTTCTCCCCTAACCTCAGTGGAAAAAGCCTGCTTGCATTCACTCTATCTATACCCATCATAATTTTATATACCTCTATCAAATGTCCCCTCATTCTTCTATGGTCCAGGAAATAAAGTCCTAACCTATTCGACCTTTCTCTGTAACTCAGTTTCTCAAGTCCCGGCAACATCCTTGTAAACCTTCTCTGCACTCTTTCAACCTTATTAATATCCTTCCTGTAATTCGGTGACCAAAACTACACACAATACTCCAAATTCGGCCTCACCAATGCCTTATACAACCTCACCATAACACTCCAACTCTTATACTCAATACTTTGATTTATAAAGGCCAAGGTACCAAAAGCTCTCTTTACTACCCTATCTATCTGTGACGCCACTTTTAAGGAATTTTGTATCTGTATTCCTAGATCCCTCTGTTCTGCTGCACTCCTCAGTGCCCTGCCATTTACCTTGTATGTTCTACCTTGGATTTTCCTTCCAAGGTGTAATACCTCACACTTGTCTGTGTTAAACTCCATTTGCCATTTTTCAGCCCATTTTTCCAGCTGGTCCAAATCCCTCTGCAAGCTTTGAAAACCTTCCTCACTGTCCACGACACCTCCAATCTTTGTATCCAATTTACCACATTATCATCCAGATCATTGACATAGATGACAAATAATAATGGACCCAGCACTGATCCCTGTGGCACACCACTAATCACAGGCCTCCACTCAGAGAAGCAATCCTCCACTACCACTCTGACTTCTCCCATTGAGCCAATGTCTAATCCAATTTACTACTTCACCATGTATACCTAGTGACTGAATCTTCCTAACTAACCTCCCATATGGGACCTTGTCAAAGGCCTTACTGAAGTCCATGTAGACAACATCCACTGCCTTCCCTTCATCCACTTTCCTTGTAACCTTCTCGAAAAACTCTAATAGATTTGTTAAACATGACCTACCATGCACAAAGCCATGTTGACTCTCCCTAATGTCCCTATCTATCTAAATACTTGTAGATCCTATCTCTTAGTATTCCTTCCAATAATTTACCTACTACTAACGTCAAACTTACCAGCCTATAATTTCCTGGATTACTTTTAGAACCTTTTTTAAACAACGGAACAACATAAGCTATCCTCCAGTCTTCTGGCACCTCACCTGTAGATACCAACATTTTAAATATATCTGCCAGGGCCCCTGCAATTTCAACACTAGTCTCCTTCAAGGTCCGAGAGAATACCCTGTCAGGTCCTGGGGATTTATCTACTCTGATTTACCTCAAAATAGCAAGCACCTCCTCCTCTTCAATCTGTATAGGTTCCATGACCTCACTACTTGTTTGCCTTATTTCCATTGACTCCAAGCCAGTTTTCTTAGTAAATACAGATGCAAAAAACCCATTTAAGATCACCCCCATTTCTTTTGGTTCCATACATAGCCGACCACCCTGATCTTCAAGAGGACCAATTTTATCCCTTACTATCCTTTTGCTCTTAATATACCTGTAGAAGCTCTTTGGATTATCCTTCACCTTGGCTGCCAAAGCTACCTCATGTCTTCTTTTAGCCCTCCTGATTTCTTTCTTAAGTATTTTTTTGCACTTTTTATATTCCTCAAGTACCTTATTTGCTCCCTGTTTCCTATACATGTCATACATCTCTCTCTTCTTCTTTATCAAAGTTCTAATATCCCTAGAGAACCAAGGTTCCTTATTGACTATCTTTCCTTTTGGTTAGTCCTGACGAAGGGTCTCGGCCTGAAACGTCGCTAGCGCTTCTCCCTATAGATGCTGCCTGGCCTGCTGTGTTCCACCAGCATTTTGTGTGTGTTGTTCCTTATTCTTATTCACTTTGCCTTTAATTCTGACAGGAACATACAAACACTGCACTCTCAAAATTTCTCCTTTGAAGGCCTCCCACTTACCAATGACATCCTTGCCAGAGAACAACCTGTCCCAATCCACACTTTTTAGATCCTTTCTCATTTCTTCAAATTTGGCCCTTTTCCAGTTTAGAACCTCAACCCGAGGACCAGATCTATCTTTATCCATGATCAAGTTGAATCTAGTGGTGTTATGATCACTGGAACCGAAGTGTTCCCATACACACACTGCTGTCACCTGTCCTAATTCGTTTCCTAATAGGAGATCTAATATTGCATCCTCTCTAGTCAGTATCTCTATATATTGATTTAGAAAACTTTCCTGAACACATTTTACAAACTCTAACCCATCTAGACCTTTAACAGTATGGGAGTCCCAATCAATATGTGCAAAATTAAAATCCCCTACTATCACAACTTTATGTTTCCTGCAGTTGTCTGCTATCTCTCTGCAGATTTACTCCTCCAATTCTCACTGACTATTGGGTGGTCTATAATACAACCCCATTAATGTGGTCATACCTTTCCTGTTTCTCAGCTCCACCCATGTGGCCTCAGTAGACAAGCCCTTTAATCTGTCCTGCCTGAGCACTGCTGTAACATTTTCCCTGACTAGCAATGCCACCTCCCCCAGCCTTCATCCCTCTGCCTCTATCACGTCTGAAACATCGGAACCCCTGAACATTAAGCTGCCAGTCCTGCCCCTCCTGTAGCCAAGTTTCACTAATGGCTATAATGTCATAATTCCATGTGTCAATCCACGCTCTCAGCTTGTCAGCCTTCCCCACAATACTCCTCACATTGAAATAGACACACCTCAGAAGATTATTACCACCACACACAACCTTTCTATTTGTGACTTAGCGTGAACCTTTAACATAATTTATTTTCATCCCCTCTCTACTATCTACTCTGGCACTCTGGTTTCCATCCCCCTGCAAATCTAGTTTAAACACCCCCCCACCCCCCCACCGTCAATAACACTAACAAACCTCCCTGCAAGGATATTGGTCCCCCTGTAGTTCAGGTGTAACCCGTCTCTCTTGTACAGGTCCCACCTGCCCCAGAAGAGGTCCCAATGATCCTGAAATCTGAAACCCTGCCCCCTACACCAGTTCTCCATCCTCCAGAGCATCCTATTCTTACCCTCACTGGCACGTGGCACAGGTAGCAATCCTGAGATTACCACCCTTGAGGTCCTGCTTTTTAACTTCCTACCAAGCTCTCTGTACTCACTCTTCAGGACCTCCTCACTCTTTCTTCCTACGTCATTTGTACCGATGTGTACTATGACATCTGGCTGTTCACCCTCCCATTTCAGAATGCTGTGCACGCGATCAGAGACATCCCCGACCCTGGCACCCGAGAGGCAACAAACCATCCGGGAGTCTCTGTCACGACCACAGAACCTCCTGTCTGTACCTCTAACTATCGAGTCCCCTAACACTACCGCTCTCCTCTTCTTCCCCCCTCCCCCACTTCTGCACTGCAGAACAAGATTCAGTTCCAGAGATCCAGCTGCCACAGCTTGTCCCAGGTAAGTCATCCCCCCAACAGTATCTAAATCGGTATACTTGTTGTTGAGGGTAATGGCCACAGGGGAACCCTGCTCTGCCTGCCCTTCACCCTTTCCTCACCTGACAGTAACCCAATTAACTGTGCCCTGCTCCTTTGGCGTAACTACCTCCCTGAAACTACTATCTGTAAGCTTCTCATTCTCACGAATGATCCGGAGGTCATCCCGCTCCTGCTCCAGTTCCCTAACTCGGTTTGTTAGGAGCTGCAGCTGGATACATTTTTTGCAGGTGTTGTTGTCAGGGACACCTCTGGTGTCCCTCTGGTATACAGAGTATAAAAGAGTATTAAAGCGAAGCAAGAGGCTGAGAGTGAAGCACTAAAGACATCTCTGGGACACCTCTGGTGTCCCTGACTTCCCACATCCTGCAAGAGGAGCATTCCAACATCCTCTTCTCTTTATTCTAAACGAACAAAACAAAACTTACCAGAACCTACCCTCGCCTCTGCCTGTTCACGCTGAAGCCTGTTGAGCCAAAGCTGTCCCACTTTGACTCAGTCCACTCGACGATGGCCGCTGTATACGGCGGTCTTTTTTAAAACCTTTGGTGTGCTACATCACGTGCCTGCACAGTCTAGCCTCTTTTCCCCGATCAATTAAAACATGGCTTCTCTCTGAGATGTCTTTAGTGCTTCACTCTCAGCCTCTTGCTTCACTTTAATACTCTTTTATACTCTGTTAGAAAAAATACTAATAACCTACCAAGGAAAATTAAAAGCAAGTTTTTAGTGAAAATGTCAACATTTTGATTCACTATCAGAATGAAAATATGGTTGTGAAATTGGTGACTTGCATCTTCCAAAGCAAAGTAGCCTCGCCATTTTATGTGGATTTGGAGCTAGCAAAATTGTTGAGAAACCCACTAATGATATTTCCTGACTTTGCTGAGGTTTGTGTTGATTACCAACGAAGCCTCCGAAAGCAAGCAAGACTAAACTGTTGTTTAATAGCTCAAAGTATCTGAAGTGGATCAAATGTCCTGTAGAAGAATGCATTCAGAGTTCTAGGGACTCTGTCTATTCTTTGAGTCAGACTCAAATTACAGCAATATAAAATTAGCTTGATTGTTTTCACACCAATTTCTGCAGAAGCTTGTCCTCAAACAAAAAGTAAATGGAATCTCTTAGGCTAGTACAAATCATCCTCAGTTTCTCTGCTGTTCAAATCAACGTTTCTGTAGCACAACCCAGACAAACTGCACAAAACCAGTGACATAGATATACAATTAATGAACCAACTGTTACTGATAGTATAGTAACAGCCCAAATGTGCTTACAAGAGATAAAACTATTCACACACCTTTGCTGAAGCTACAACAATGCTTGGAGACTGATAAGGTTGTTTTCTGTTTAAAAAAGACCAATCAAATCAAGGAAAGCCACATTGATTTTGTAACAATGTGACTGATATTATGTATATGTAGAGAGAGAAAAACATCTTAGGTTTTTCCAGATGAATGTTTTCATTTTGTTAAACTTGTTAATTTGCTCTAACATCACTGAGATAAACAACTTTGATACTTTTCTTAGTTTTACAGTATTTAACTGTCATCATGTTGTGTCTTCAACCAGTCTTTCGTTTCTTTAAGACTAAAGATAAAGAATACATGCTGGAAATGCATAGCAAATCAATTAGCATGGGTCAAAGTAACAAATAAAGCATGCTTCAGATATGTAGCCTTTCATTGCTTCTTTTTCTCTTTTCTCAACAAATACTGATTGATCTACCATGTGACTTTTGTTTTTGTTTTGGGTAATCCACATTTCCAGTTTTTTTATTTTCATCAGTTTATAAGCTGATTATTCCTTGTTCAGCAATTAAGAGCACACTGCTCATAGCCTATCAGCTTACAGAACGACATAAAAGATCAATTATTACTGATAGGTGAAAATATACTGTATATGGAGCATGTGGGTTGACCACTGACACCTTGCCCCTCAAATTCCATTTACCGTAGATAATATGTATTCACAACCTTGACAGGGAACATGATAGATGAACCAGGTGTTGTCTTCACCCAGAATTAAGATACATATTTTCCAGAATGAATCACTGGATAACAACAACATCAACAACTTTTCTTTATGTAGAATCTCTTATCTAGCAAAACTTTTCAAAACACCTCACAAGGACACAGGAATTTAAGGAATAAGAACAATGAGGTCAGTTAGACCCTCAAGCATGTTTCATTTAGTAAAAGCATGGGTGATCCAATCTTGGCTGTATCACCTTCCTACCCTGTGCCTAGAGCCCTGTTGGATCCTGATGTTTTTGATTCAAGGTTTTTTGGAAATCAAGACTGAGGCATGAAACTTGTTACTTACAATCATTTATTAAGCATTACAAGAACAAAGAAGAAATGAGGAAAGGACAGATAGCAGGGAACATAAAAACCTTAGTAGCAGGGAAAGGAACAAAGAGAAAAGACAAAGAGACCAATCCAATGTGATCTGCTCTTCTTAAAAACATGAGAAAGTCTGCAGATGCTGGAAATCCAAAGCAATACACACAAAATGCTGGAGGAACTCAGCAAGTCAGGCAGCACCTACGCAAATGAATAAACAGTTGACATTTCGGGCGAGACCCTCACACCAGTTTGCTTATTCCATTGAATTTCCACAGTTAACCAATTCAAGTAATGTGATGATACCACCAAAACTAAGACATTTCCAGGGGAAAAGTACAGAGTAACTGTAACCACTAGAAACTCTACTGAACAATTACATCCATAACTATATAAAAATACAAACAAGCATTAGTCAATTCATGTTAAATCAAGCTTATTGTAATTTAAACATGTACACTGTCAAATGGGGCAACATTTCTCCGAACCAGGGTGTAAAGCATAGTTGTGCACATAACACACAATAATTTGTGAAACTAAGGTTAAAATCTACAGATGAATTACGCAAAACTAAACAAAGTGAAGTGCATATATTAAATATTGTAGGGTAAAGTATAGATTAACCGGTGACACTTTGAACGCGATGCGGCAGGGAGTTCAGAAGCCTAAAGGCCTGAGGGAAGAAACTGTTTCTCAAGGAAAATAACAATTATATATTCCAATCCAACAGCCCTCAAATCCTTTGTACGTTAAATGTCTGTCTGTCTCTGCTGTGACCGCATATCTAAAAACTTAAAAAGTTCTTAGAAGAGAAATTTCCCTTCATTTCCATGAGATATCATACTTCCTATTCTGAAATAATGCCTGTTGTTCAATTTCTTCACTGCAGAAAACCTCTTCTGAGCATTCACCCTGTCAATCCTCTTCGGGATCTTATATGCCTCAATATGATTGCCGCTCATTCTTCCGTCCTCCATTGAGTATAGACCAATCCTGCTCACTCTTTCTGCATACACATGTCACTTTATTCTAAGAATCAATCCAATGGAATCTCTCTCCTCTCCCTCCAATCCAAGTACACGCTTCTCCAAGTGTGAAGACCAAAACTATGCTCAATGGCTTGGGTAAAGTCATACAGCACAGAAACAGGCTCTTCCGTACCTGCTCAAGCACATCAGAGATTATTTTGTTGCAAGACTCTCAGTTCCTGATTCCTAAATCCTTATCTTGATCCTGAAGGCATACCAGGTGTGTGACAGAATATTTCCCTCTGGCCTGGAGGAGTACAATTGCAGCAACCAAACACAAATACAACACAAACCAAATACAACACAGCCCACTGTTTCCACCAAATATTAACATCTCTCTCTCCCTCAGCCTCCTGGGTGTTGTAGATGATCTAGAAGAAGGTAGGCTAAGACATTTTGAACACATAGCAAACCTGCAATGTCTATAGCAGTAACTGCATGGGTACACATCAACATTGCTGGCAAAGCATACACCATTGAAAGATATCTCTGTGCCTCCCTTATCTCTTTCAAAACCTTACAGTTCCTGACCAAACAAAACAGAGTACCTAAGCCTGATGCTTTAGAAAAGATGAAGAAGGAAGCTCTCTGACTGTTTTTAAGGTGAATTACGGAAAGACCAGTAAGTGCCAACTTGCCACCAGCACCCCATTCCATGACTAAATACCAAAAGCTGTAAAATTCCCCCAACACCATTATTCCCATCTTACTTTGGTTCTATGGCCAATCATCCAAGTTTTCACTTGACTCCAATTCTTTAATGCAACACCTGACTAAATCAGGTTTGATCAACCTGACATATGTACAAGGGTGATTGATAAGTTCGTGGCCTAAGGTGAAAGGAGATGAATTATACAGCTCATTACATGCACATGCAGTTCAACTCTTTGAGTGTTATGCAGAGAGTTTGAAGTCAATAACTCATCTGGGTGATCGATAAGTTTGTGGCCTAAGGTAGAAGGAGATGAGTTATTAACTTCAAACTTTCTGCATAATCACTCAAAGAGTTGAACTGCACGTACATGTAACGAGAGCTGTATAACTCATCTCCTTCTACCTTAAGCCACAAACTTATCAATCACCCATGCTGTGGACACTTTCTGGAGGTGCAAGATCCATATGCTCCACGACCACTGGACTAAGTGTGTAAATGTAGGAGGGGACTATGTTGAAAAATAAATGTGCTAGGTTTTCCAAAATTGACTCCTTCTACCCTGGGCCACGAACTTATCAATCACCCCTCGTATATATGTGAACATTCAGGTCACAAGCCAAACTAACAACAATGAATAATGTTTGTGTTTACCCTTCGTGCCTGTTTTCCACATACCTTTGTCTGTTCCACTGCTCCCCAAGTGACTGACAATAAGCCATGGAAAGGCGGATCTGCTATGGCTTAGAGTATCAGTGCTTAGATGGGGCAGAACTCACCATTAGTGGCTGTAATATAGTAAGAACTGAATGACAGGAAGAGCAAGAAGAATGCCATTGTTCAAAGCAGATAGGCTGGTCTTGTTTTCCATAGAAAGCGGGAGGCTGAGTGGTGACTTCGTAGGGGTATATATAATTATAAGAGGTGTAACAAAAATGATCTTAAAATTTGTTATGTATTTTTTTATTCAGCTGAGGATATTCATGTATTCATTCACAAACAAGGGAGACCCTGCATGTGCATTCAAGTCCACAAGAAAACACTTTATTGGAAGGAACACAATTGCAATACAGAAAGAAAAATAAAAGCTCAGTTTTGGTTTCATCAGACCATAGAACCTTCTTCCAGCTGACTTCAGAGTCTCCCATATGCCTTCTGGCTAACTCTCGGCTAGATTTCATGAGAGTTTTTTTCAACAGTGGCTTTCTCTTTGCCACTCTCCCATAAAGCTGTGACTGGTGAAGCACCTGGGCAACAGTTGTTGTACGCGCAGCCTCTCACATCTCAGCCACTGAAGCTTGTAACTCCTCCAGAGTTGTCATAGGTCTCGGTGGCTTAACTCACTTGACCCCATAGTCACTCAGTTTTTGAGGACAGCCTGCTCTAGGCAGATTTACAGCTGTTCCATATTCCTTCCATTTCTTGATGATTGACTTAACTGTTCTCCAAGGGATATTAAGTGACTTGGAAATTTTCTTGTATCCATTTCCTGACTTGTGTTTTTCAATAACATTTTAACAGGCCTGTCGGGAAGTGGCTTGGTCGTGTTTTTCAATAACATTTTAACAGGCCTGTCGGGAAGTGGCCTGGTTGAGGGAAGTGCCTGGTGTGAAAAGTGCTAGTCTTTGGCTCGAGAGTCTTCGGCGAGGAGACTACGCCAGGCACAATTGCAGAGGGTGAAGACATGACTGTTAAGCTGACTCAGTGTGCTACGTGCATGATGTGGGAGGTCAGGGACACTGATGGTTCCCCTGGCTGCTACAGCTGTGGAAAGTGTGTCCAGATTCAGCTTCTGAAGGAGCATGATGCAGCTCTGAAGAAAGAACTGGATGACCTCAGGTTTATCCGCGAAAACGAGGGTTTTCTGGACAGGACCTACAGTGAGGTCGTTACACTGAGGATACCGGAAGAGAGAAAGGGGGCAACGATGAGGAAGGAAAGGATGCTTGAAGTACAGGAGACCCCAGGGGATGTACCTCTCGTAAACAGGTTCACCTTCTTGGAAGCTGTCAGGACAGAAGATACTGCCAGTCTGAGAGGTGGACAGGTCTGCGAGCCGAAAATTGGTGTAGAAGCAGAGCCGAGGAGTCAGACATCAGGAAGAGCCATGGTAGTAGGGGACTCCATAGTAAGAGGTACGGAAAGGGGTTTCTGTGGCAACAGGTGAGATTTAAGGATGGTGTGTTGCCTCCCTGGTGCTAGGATCCAGGACATCACGGACCGATTGCAGGGAATCCTCAAGGGTGAAGATGAACAGCCGGAAGTGGTAGTGCATGTCGGCACAAATGACATCGGGAAGAAGAGGAAGGACATTCTGCAGCGGGACTTCAGAGAACTCGGAAGAAGGCTGAAAAGCAGGACTTCCAGGGTGGTTATCTCTGGTTTGCTTCCAGTTCCTCGTGCTGGAGAGGGCAGGAACAGGGAGATAATGGATCTGAATGTGTGGCTGAGGAACTGGTGCAGGAAGCAAGGATTTACATTCTTGGACCACTGGGTTCTGTTTTGGGGTAGGGATGAATTGTACAAAAGGGACGGGTTGCACCTTAATAGGCGGAGGACCAGTATTCTGGCAGACAGGTTTGCCACTGCAACACGGATGTGTTTAAACTAAGTAGTGGGGGGGAGGGGATGAACTGGAAATATAAGGATGGAGTTAAAGAGAAAGTGAAAATAAGAAAAGTTAAAAAGGACAACAGAATCAATGGAGTAGAAAGCTCAAGAAGAGATCATACAGTATGGCCAAGTGAAATAGGAATTGATATGAAAGGAGAGGGGAGTACTGAATTAAAAGTATTATATATGAATGCACAAAATATAAGGAATAAAGTAGATGAGCTTGAGGCTCAGTTGGAAATTGGCAAGTACGATGTTGTGGGAATAACTGAGACATGGCTTCAAGCGGACAGGGCCTGGGAAATGAATATTCAAAGATATACATATTATCGAAAGGACAGACTGACTGGCAGAGGGGTGGCTCTGTTGGTGAGGAATGATATTCAGTCCCTTGTGAGGGGGGACATAGAATCTGGGGATGTAGAGTTAGTATGGATAGAACTGAGAAATTCTAAGGGTAGAAAGACCCTAATGGGAGTTATCTACAGGCCCCCAAACAGCAGTCTGGATGTAGGGTGTAAATTGAATGAAGAGTTAAAATTGGCATGTCGCAAAGGTAATTGTCATGGGGGATTTCAACATGCAGGTAGACTGGGAGAATCAGAATGGTACTGGACCCCAAGAAAGGGAGTTTGTGGAGTGCCTCCAAGATGGATTCTTAGAACAGCTTGTACTGGAGCTTACCAGGGAGAAGGCAATTCTAGATTTAGTGTTGTGCAATGAACCGGATTTGATCAGGGACCTGGAGATAAAGGAACCATTAGGAGGTAGTGACCATAATATGATATGTTTTAACCTACAATTTGAGAAGGAGAAGGGAAAATCGGATGTGTCAGAATTACAGTTGAACAAAGGGAACTATGAGTGAGGAGCTGGCCAAAGTTCAATGGAACAATACCCCAGCAGGGAAGACAGTGGAACAAAAATGGCAGGTATTTCTGGGAATAATGCAGAAGGTGCAGGATCGGTTCATTCCAAAAAGGAAGAAAGATCCTAAGGGAGTAAGGGGCGGCCGTGGCTGATGAGGGAAGTAAAGGGCAGTATAAAAATAAAAGAGAAGTATAACATAGCAAAGATGAGCGGGAAATCGGAGGACTGGGAAGCTTTTAAAGAGCAACAGAAGATAACAAAAAAGGCAATACGGCAAGAAAAAATGAGGTACGAAGGTAAACTAGCCAAGAATATAAAGGAGGATAGTAAAAGCTTCTTTAGGTATGTGAATAGCAAAAAAAATAGTTAAGACCAAAATTGGGCCATTGAAGACAGAAACGGGTGTATTTATTTTGGGGAACAATGAAATGGCAGATGAGTTGAACAGGTACTTTGGATCTGTCTTCACTAGGGAAGACACAAACAATCTCCCAGATGTAATAGTGGCCAAAGGAACTAGGGTAAAGGATGAACTGAAGGAAATTTATATTAAGCAAGAAACGGTGTTGGATAGACTGTTGAGTCTGAAGGCTGATAAGTCCCCGGGATCTGATGGTCTGCATCCCAGGGTACTTAAAGAGGTGGCTCTAGAAATCGTGGATGCATTGGTAATCATTTTCCAATGTTCTATAGATTCAGGAACAGTTCCTGCTGATTGGAGGGTGGCTAATGTTGTCCCACTTTTCAAGAAAGGAGGGAGAGAGAAAACAGGGAATTATAGACCGGTTAGCCTGACGTCAGTGGTGGGAAAGATGCTGGAGTCAATTATAAAAGAGGAAATTACGACACATTTGGATAGCAGTAGAAGAATCAGTCCGAGTCAGCATGGATTTATGAAGGGAAAATCATGCTTGACTAATCTTCTGGAGTTTTTTGAGGATGTATCTATGAAAATGGACAAGGGAGAGCCAGTGGATGTAATGTACCTGGACTTTCAAAAAGCTTTTGATAAAGTCCCACATAGGAGATTAGTGGGCAAAATTAGGGCACATGGTATTGGGGGCAGAGTACTGACGTGGATTGAAAATTGGCTGGCTGACAGGAAACAAAGAGTAGCGATTAACGGGTCCCTTTCGGAATGGCAGGCTGTGACCAGTGAGGTACCGCAAGGTTCAGTGCTGGGACCGCAGCTGTTTACGATATACATTAATGATTTAGATGAAGGGATTAAAAGTAACATTAGTGAATTTGCTGATGACACAAAGCTGGGTGGCAGTGTGAAATGTCAGGAGGATGTTATGAGAATGCAGGGTGACTTGGACAGGTTGGGTGAGTGGGCAAATGTATGGCAGATGCAGTTTAATGTGGATAAATGTGAGGTTATCCACTTTGGTGGCAAGAACAGGAAGGCAGATTACTATCTAAATGGAGTCAAGTTAGGAAAAGGGGAAGTACAACGAGATCTAGGTGTTCTTGTACATCAGTCAATGTAAGCAAGCATGCAGGTACAGCAGGCAGTGAAGAAAGCTAATGGCATGCTGGCTTTTATAACAAGAGGAATTGAGTATAGGAGTAAAGAGGTCCTTCTGCAGCTGTACAGGGCCCTGGTGAGACCCCACCTGGAGTATTGTGTGCAGTTTTGGTCTCCAAATTTGAGGAAGGACATTCTTGCTATTGAGGGAGTGCAGCGTAGGTTCACAAGGTTAATTCCTGGAATGGCAGGACTGTCATATGTTGAAAGATTGGAGCAACTGGGCTTGTATACACTGGAATTTAGAAGGATGAGAGGGGATCTGATTGAAACATATAAGTTTATTAAGGGATTGGACACACTGGAGGCAGGAAGCATGTTCCCGCTGATGGGTGAGTCCAGAACTAGAGGCCACAGTTTAAGAATAAGGGGTAGGCCATTTAGAACAGAGATGTGGAAAAACTTTTTCACCCAGAGAGTGGTGGATATGTAGAATGCTCTGCCCCAGAAGGCAGTGGAGGCCAAGTCTCTGGATGCATTTAAGAGAGAGTTAGATAGAGCTCTTATAGATAGCGGGTCAAGGGATATGGGGAGAGGGCAGGAATGGGGTACTGATTGTGTATGATCAGCCATGATCACAGTGAATGGCAGTGCTGGCTAGAAGGGCTGAATGGCCTACTCCTGCACCTACTGTCTATTTTCACAGAGTTGCTTGAAGGGCCAAAGGGCCTGTACTGTGCTGTACTATTCTATGTTTTAAGTGTTCTTTTGTCTTCATGGTATAGTTTTTGTCAGGATGCTGACTCACCAGCAGTTGGACCTTCCAGATGCAGGAGTATTTTTACGACAGTCAATTAAAACACCTTGACAGCACACAGGTGATCTCCATTTAACTAATTATGTGACCTCTCAAACCAATTGGTTGCACCAGTGATGATTTGGTGTGTCATATTAAAGGGGGTGAATACTTATGCAATCAATTATTTTGTGTTTTATATTTGTAATTAGATCACTTTGTAGAGATCTGTTTTCACTTTGACACAAATTAAATCCACTGTATTTCAATGTTGTAAAACAATGAAACATAAACACTTCCAAGGGGAGGGGAGTGAATACTTTTTACAGGCACTGTATCATCCACTGAACAAGCCAATCCCTATAATGTCAGAGGAGAGCCACAAATCCAACAATCTTACACACAGCCTGTTTTCTCTGTCTCTTTTTGACTCGACATACTATAACTCTCTTGATGTACTTGTCCCTAACTTCTGAGCGCTAATACTGGACGTGACCAAGCCTAAGACCAAAATGCTCCCACTGCACAAAGAAAATGTTCCTTTTGATACCCATTTTATTTTGGCATGTACCAAGGAGGAATCAGTTAACTCTTTTCTTACAGTAGGGTAGATAGTATTTCATCCAAGTAAGCTTCTAGTCAACGATGACGTCTCCCCAACTCCAGGATGTTTATAGCATTAAGCATTGACTGTGAAAATTATTAGACTTCCATTTGTTACAAATGGATATTGCTTGGCACTTGTGTAATGCAAATGTCAGTTGACAGCTATCAACCTGGTGACACAAGAGTTCAAGCGTCAGTACAAGATATTGGTGAGAGCACAGCTGGAATCTTGTGTTGCCGTACTATAGGAAGGATGTGATTAAGCTCAGGACTGTGCAGAAAAGGCTCCACAGAAGTTGCAGTAACTCAAGAACTTGAGTTATCAGGAGAGACTGGAAAGGCTGGAATTCTTTCCCAGGAGTGGAAGGTGCTAAGAGGTGAATTTATAGAGGTTTATAAAATCATGTGGGACATAGATAAAGTGAATGGCCCGTTTCTCAGAGCAGGGTATATAAAACTGGAAGGCATAGGTTTAGGGTGAAAGGGGAAAGATTTAAAAAGGAACTAAAGGGCAACTTTTTCCTCACAATGGGTAAGGGTATGGCGGGGGCGGGGGCAGGGAGAGAAGGTGGGGAAGAGATACATGGGATGAGTTACCAGAGGAAGTGGTAGAGACAGATACAGTTCAGAACCAGATCCAGATTTATTATCACTGACCTATGATTTGTTGTTTTGCAACTGCAATACATAAAATATACTATAAATCATAACAAGAAATGTTACACAAAAAGTTAAATAAATAGTGCAAAATGAGAACAAAATTACTGAGGTACTATTCATGGGTTCATTATCCATTCAGGAATCTGATGGCAAAGAGGAAAAAGCTTTTCCCAAAACATTGAGTGTGTATCTTCAGGCTCCTGAACCTCCTCTCTGACGATAAAGGCATTGCCTCTTGAAAATGTCCTTGATGCTGAAGAGGCTTATGCCCGTGATGGAGCTGGCAAAGTTTGTAGCCCCCTGCAGCTTTTCCAATCCTGTGCAGCGCCCCTCCATACCTGACAAGGATGTAAGTGTTAGAACGGTCTCCATGGTACATCTGTAGAAATTTGCTAGAGTCCTGGTGACATACTAAATCTCCTCAAACTCCTGATGAAATGTAACTGTTCACATGCCTTCTTCATAATTGCATTAATATGTTGGGCCTAGGATAGAACTTCAGAGATGTTGACACCCAGAAACTTGAAACTGGTCACCTTTTCCACTGCTGACCCCTTGATGAGGACTGGTGTGTGTTCCCTTGACTTCCCCTTCCTAAAGTCCACAGTCAATTCCTTACAAAGTGTACAGTTGTTGCAACACCACTCAACAAGCCAATCTATCTCACTCCCGTAAGCCTTTCATCACCATCCAAGATTCTGCCAACAATCATTGTGCTATCAGCCAATTGCAGTTGCAGTGTTGAAATACATTTGAACAGGTACACAAATAGGAAAGATTTTGATATTTATGGGTCAAAAACAGGAAAATGGGATAAACTCAGGAAGGTAACTTGGTCAATATGGACAAGTTGGTTGAAAGCCTGGTTCCATAATGTACAACTCTATGACTATTACCTGACCATCATCCAGATTATGTCATATACAGTTGTGAATGGCCTCATTTCCTGAGTTGTGTCAATGTCACTCAGGTTCCTCAGAGGTAATTGGACAACTATCCAAGCCTTTACAGTATATTTAGAGAGGGCCACATACTGTTGCTTTCTGCCTCAATCATTCTCTTCCACACCCAGAGTCCGTGCTGTAACAAGAGAGCCATTGATGGCAATCAACCCAAGTGCAGAATAAGGTCAAAAATACACTCAGACTCAAAATAAACAAGGTGGAACAAATGGAACTCCTACAATTGCACACAGAGTGCTCAGCACGAGGCCTTTAAATACAAACTTTCCATGAAGGAATGTGGCAGGCAATAATTGGCTGACTGAGTCTTAAAGGGTCAGCAGTAGTTAACCAGACTCCAGGGAACAGAGTGCTGAAATTTGGATGCCTGCCACTGTTCAGTTGGGACCAGGACAGAACACCCCCTCCCCACCCCTTGCAGCTGGCTCCTGACAGCCGAGGGTGATCAGAATGGTGCAGGTGAAAATCCTCTTTCAAGGTAGAGTACAGGATGTCTCGTGAAAGAATCCAGCTTCTTCCTTCTGGGCCATATCATCTCTCAATCTGCGAGGTACTGCTTTTTACCTCGGACAATGCGGATGCCCAAAAGTCACCAGAATCCTAAAATTCCCTCAACAATTCTGGGAGGTGGAGGAGGTTTGGGAACTGGAGCCAAGCAGTTGGCACTCAAGGGAATGTGGGGAGAATCCGCATGGTGCTTGGGAGTTGGAAAAGATAAGTATCTGGGTTGACACGTTGCAGGATTTTGAATTGACTGATGTAACAAGGGACCAATTTTCTGGATTCAACCTGCATGGGGAAATTTCTGGTCGAGAGCCAGACCCACTGACTGGGGAATAAAAAGTGTTGATCCCTGTCTTCTCCAGCAGTTGGCCTGGTCTTGTTTCTGCGAATTCTCTGTCGCTTTAACCGATTTCTGGTGACATCTCTGCACCAGTTAGTCAGCTGACAGAGCCCCCACCTTCATTTCTTGTTCTGGGAACAGCAGAAGATGTTACCCAAATTGGCATTCCAATAGACAAATGTTGAAATGTGTTGTATGCAAGATCTTCCCAGATCAGGTTGTCACCCCAGGTGATATGGTTCCCCAAGGCTAGACATCTGAGTATTCTCAAGGTTCTGGTTGACCTTCTCCATTTGCCTATTGGTCTGCAACAGATGAGCTCCCAAAAAGTCTTCAAAAACCTAGAGGCAAACAGGGGGCCACGATTTGAGCCGATATCCTGGGGAAAGAGTGAATTCTGAAGACATGCTGTAACATGAGCTTGACAGTCTCTGAAGCCAGTAGTAGTTTGGAGATGGGTACGACATGGCAGGCCTTGGAGAATCAGTCTACAATCACCAGGATTACTGTATTAATCACCGAAATGCTGAAAGACTAGAGAAAAAATCCATAGAAATGTGGGATCAAGGGTGAGTAGGAATGGGGAGAGGCTGAAGCAGACCGAGGCTCTGCTCGAGGTTCATTTATTCTGTGCTAAGACATATTCACGGACATCTTTCATCCTGCCTGGCCACCAGTAATATCTCATGATAAGCTCTAGGGTGTGAGCACCCCAGATACCCAGGCAGGTTTGAAGCAGGTCCCCAATTGAGAACCTCTGAACAAGCAGGTTCAGGAATAAAGATACGCCCGGGGGTGGGGGGGGGATCATTACCCAGATATGCCCCATGTCTGGCTTTTGGCTCTTTGATCCTGGGCAGAAAGGCACAAGGAAGCTGAACCCATTAAAGAATAGGGCCCAACATGCCTTCCTAGAATTCAGCCTCATTGCATCCTGGGTGTAGGCTAGGTTTTCAGGATCAGTCCATACCACAATCGGATGTTTGGACCCCTCCAACCACTGTCTCCATTTCTCCAGTGCCAATTTAATGACGAACAATTCCTGATGTCATGGGTTGCTTTTGCGGGAGTATGACATCTTGAGTAGAAGGCTCAGGGATGCAGTTTGTGGTCTGAGACAGGTCATTGGGACAAAATATTCTCTACTCACATTTCCCACACATCAGCCTCCACTATGAAAGCCAGGTCCATTGCTGGTGGAACTAGTATAGGTGCAGTCGTGAACCTTTGTTTTAAACTTTTACAAAAGCCGCCTCAGCTTCCAGTGCCCACAGAAGGGCCTGGTAGATTTAAAACAAATATATGGAGGTATTTCTTCAGCCAGAGGGTGGTGAATTTGTGGAATTTGTCACCACAGGCAGCTGTGGAGGCCAGGTCACTGGGTGTATTTAAGGCAGAGATCGATAGGCTCTTGATTGGACATGGCATCAAAGGTTACAGGGAGAAGGCCGGGAACTGGGGCTAAGGAAGGGGGAAAGAAAAAAGATCAGCCATGATTGAATAGCGAAGCATCCTCGATGGTCCAAATAGCCTAATTCTGCTCCGATATCTTATGGTCTAATGATCTAGATTTCTTGGTAAGATTGATGAGTGGCACCGGCACTGAACTGAATTTGTGGATGAACCGCATGTAGAGGTTGGAAAAACCTAGAAACTGCTGGAATTGTTTCACAGAGGTGGGTTATGACCAATTCTGCATGGTCTGGGTCTTATCAGGGTCCATTTGTAGGGTGCCATTAGATATAACACACCCAAGGGAGGAGACCATGGATACGTGGAATTCATTCTTCAAGCTTGACAGATGGTTGATTCTTGAGAAGCTGTTGCAGGACCTGCTGAATGTGGTGCATGTGTTGTTGAGTGGCCAAAGAGAAAATGACTATATCATCTAAATAGACAAAGATGAACTGGTATAACATCTCCCAGAACACACCATTGATGGCTTGAAATACCACTGGAGCATTTGCCAATGAAAAAGGGATGACCCATATTCATAGGAGCACATAGGTATGTTAAATGCCTTTTCCAATCATCTCCCTCATAAATGCAGATTAAGTTGTAGGCACTACAGAAGTTCAATTTGGTAAATATTGTAGTTCCCTGGAAGATCTCAAAGATCATGTTTACGAGAGGAAGCAGTTATTGGCTTTTTAAACAGTGATCTTATTTAGCCCCCTATAGTCCATGCAAGGCCTTAGTCCACCATACCTCTTTACAACAAAGAAGAACCCAGCCCCAGCAGGAGATGAGGCCACAGCTCTGTGGATGTAGTACTTCATGGTGCAAGCTGAGGAACTTTATCACAGATTCATGTCCTCCAGTAGGGTGATAGAACACCCTCAAAGTCTGAAAAAAGATCTATATTGGCAAAACAGTTGAATCGTTCTCCCAGAGTGCAGTGGCCCAGGTAAGGGCTCTTCCAGTAAGGAGTGAGATGATAAAGGCTACCTTACTGCATTCTGAAAGAAACATAGATGGCTGTAACTGAGGCCAAGGAGCTTTGTACTAGGAATCCTCAGCATACTTTGTGGTTACTCTCATAGCAACAGAAGCCAGTAGGTGCAGTGATCCCTCACAAGTATTGACAGAGTCCACAGCTTGAACATACCCAGAACAGGCAGCCACTCTGGCCAAACTCAGATCCTGTCTACCAGACACAGAAAGTTTCTGGAGAGTGCTGAGGATCTCCTGAAGCATATTGTCATGTCTGCCTAGAGTTGTTCCTTTGTAGGCCAATGTAGTTTCCAGACATCCGTACTCTGCTGGGTTCAAGATGGTTCAATCATGCTGTAACAAGAGAGTTACGGATGGTGGTGAACCCAAGTGCAGAGTAAGGTCTAGAACACACTCAAACTCAAAATAAACAAGGCAAAACCACGAACAGCAGCAGTGGGAACAGAACTCCTACAGTTGAGCAGAGTGCTCAGCACCAGGCCACTAAGTATACACTTTCCATGATGGAACGTGGCAGGCAATAATTGGCAGTCTGAGTCTTAAAGGGACAGTGGCAGCTAACCAGACTCCGGGGAATTGGAGAGTGGAAACTTGGATGTCAGCCACTGTTCATTCGGGACCGTGACAGATCCTTGGTCAAGATGTCATTATTTCCCCTATATTAGCAGTAGTTTCCTTGCTCTCAATGATTGATTCTAGATGTTGCCATGAGACCTCTGGGGGTTATACTTGTACTCTATTTTAAAAAAATCTTGCATGCTCCCCAGCCATATCGTGTTTGACATCAGAATCAGAATCAGGTTTATTATCACCGGCATGTGACATGAAATTTGTTAACTTAGCAGCAGCAGTTCAATGCAATAAATAATCTAGCAGAGAGAGAAAAAAAAATAAAATAAGACATCATAAAAAATAAACAAGTAGATCAATTACGTATATTGAATAGATCTTTTTAAATGTGCAAAAACAGAAATACTGTATATTAAAAAAAGTGAGGTAGTGTCCAAAGCTTCAATGTCCATTTAGGAATTGAATGGAAGAGGGGAAGAAGCTGTTCCTGAATCGCTGAGTGTGCGCGCTCAGGCTTCTGTATCTCCTACCTGATGGTAACAGTGAGAAAAGGACATGCCTTGGCTGCTGGAGGTCCTTAATAATGGACGCCGCCTTCTGAGACACCACTCCCTAAAGATGTCCTGGGTACTTTTTAGGCTAGTGCCCAAGATGGAGCTGATTAGATTTACAACCTTCTGCAGCTTCTTTCGGTCCTGTGCAGTAGCCCCCTCACCCCCATACCAGACAGTGGTGCAGCCTGTCAGAATGCTCTCCACAGTACAATTATAGAAGTTTTTGAGTGTATTTGTTGACATGCCAAATCTCTTCAAACTCCTAATAAAATATAGCCGCTGTCTTGCCTTCTTTATGACTACATCAATATGTTGGGACCAGGTTAGATCCTCAGAGATCTTGACACCCAGGAACTTGAAGCTGCTCACTCTCTCCACTTCTGCTCCCTCTATTAAGGACTCCATTAGTTGGCATATCTCACTCCTATACGCCCTCTCATCACCACCTTAGATTCTACCAACAATAGTTATATCATCAGCAAATTTGTAAATGATTGTGGATATTTTTCTATCATTAGAGAATTAAAAATGTGAAACCATTTTGAGTTCTTGTGTGGAACCTAAAAAAAACACATGCATGGTCTGTCATACCTTGAATCATATATTTGGCCTGTTATAGTTGTAAAATTACATGCCCAAGTTGCCTACTGCCCTCTACCCTAAGAAATTCCCTTGGGTAAAGATCATTTGTCCCTTCCCTTCTGCTGGTTTACTGCAGACTGGGAAGTATGGCAGGATGGAGATAAATTATGGTCCATTGGTGAACTTTAGCCGGTGTATCTAATGCTCCTCAAATTGGATCTATGCTCCCTGTATATTCCAGGATGACAGAACGTTGACCAGAGTCCTCCTACTTTTTGCATTCTGTTGTTGTAGCTAGGTCTTCAGTAGCATGCAAAAGCATGAAAAAGATTGCCATACATGCTCCTGTTTCTTCTACAAAGGGCTTCCATAAGTTTAGGATCTCAGCTTCTTTAAGCACTCAGACATCACACTGTTCACAAACATGGCAACATTTTAATCAATCTCCACCTGTCCCACAATTCACTAGGTATGCCACTAAACAGCAATAGGTGGAACATAAGGGTTGGGAATTGGGTCCCCTTCCTGCGCAAACTTCCCAGGTGTGGTTAACATAGTGTGTTATCCAGATCATCACAACAACTTAGCTGCATTATTGCACAAGGATTGGTAATACTAACTGCTTACTCTTCACACTTCCTATGCTATGGTGCTATCCAACTTAGCCACTAGCCCAGCACACTAGAAATGTGTCTAGATCCAAAAAAAAACATACTAGTGGTCCAATTTTGAAGCCACATTTCTTTTATGAAATCAGACAGTGAACCATATAACCATATAACAATTACAGCACGGAAACAGGCCATCTCGGCCCTTCTAGTCCATGCCGATGCTTACACTCACCTAGTCCCACTGGCCCACACTCGGCCCATAACCCTCCATTCCTTTCCTGTCCATATACCTATCCAATTTTACTTTAAATGACAACCATAGGCAGGGTGTTTTTATTTCCATTAGTATCTTAATGCCATTGATTATTGTATATATATTGTACATATACAGTACTTCTTTGTCTCTATGTAGATCCACTGTAGCAAATCAAGCTTCCCAATGGAGGGATTTGGAACCAATGCTTATGATATGTCCTCATGAGTAATCTATCCACTTTAATCATGCTCTTACGAACAGAACATTTAGCCTCACCAAGCTCCTCTTCCACTTGTGGGTTTATTTTTCATCTACCGCCTAAATCAAGGCCCCCAACCTTTTTTATGCCATGGACCACTACCATTAACCAAAGGGTCTGTGTACCCCAGGTTGGGACTCCCTGGCCTAAATCGATCTTTATCTTTTCCCCAATTTCTTCAAAGTTCAAAGTTCACCACATATAACGTGAGCATATTTAGCAAATCTATAGAACAATAACTGTAAACAGGATTAATTAACAATAAACTGTGCAAATGCAAATATAAATAAAATTCAATAAATATGAAATAACAAGATAGAGTCCTTAAAGTGAGACCATTGGTTGTGGGAACATTGTTTAACAAAAATATAGGTATTTTATGTTTGAACTAAGCAGCTTGTTTAACATCAGTTGTCATTTGTGATAGAGTTCCAAACTCCTAACTGCTTTTGGCTGAAGCAGTGCTTCACACAGTTCTGGTCGCCTCACTACAGGAAGGATGTTGAGGCTTTAGAGAGGGCGCAGAAGAGGTTTTCCAGGATGCTGTCTGGTTTAGAAGGCGTGTGCAATCAGGAAAGGCTGGATAAACTTGGGTTGTTTTCTCTGGAGCGTCAGAGGCTGAGTGGAGATCTAATAGAGGTTTACAAAATTATGAGAGGCATAGATAGAGTGGACAGAGAGTATCTGTTTCCCAGGGTTGAAATGACTAATACCAGGTGGCATATATTGAAGGTGAGAGGAGGTAGTTTCAAGGAGTAAGTTCTTTTCTTAGAGAGTGTGGATGACTGGAATGCACTGTCTGGTGTGGTGATAGAGGCAAATACATTGGAGGTGTGTAAGAGACATTTGGATGGCACATGGATGTAAACAAGATGGAGGGATATGGACATAGTGTAGGCAGGAGTCTTGGCCCGAAATGTTGACTGTACTCTTTTCCATAGATGCTCCCTGGCCTCCTGAGTTCCTCCAGAATTTTGTGTGTGTTGCTTGGATTTCCAGCTTCTGTAGATTTTCTCCTGTTCGTGTGGGAAGGAGGGATTATTGTTTGGGTGTTTTTGATTTGCTTTTTAGCTGGCTTGGCACAACATTGAGGGCCGAATGGCCTGTTCCCATGCTATACTCTTCTGTGTTCTATGTTCATAATTTCATTATTGAGTGGATTGGTTTTAATTTTTAAACTAGGCTCCAAATCTTAAACTTACAGATTGGAACAAATGGGTTTTTATCTGATCAATTATCTATCATTATTCTAATTGATCCTCTGACTTTCTGTATTTATTACTGGGACCTCAGCCTCTGCAGGGACCTGGACCCATTGCAGTTTGCCTTTCGCCACAAGACAACGGTAGATGCAATTGCAAAGGCTTCTCGCATGGCCTTAGACCCCCTGGACAATACAAAACCTATGTCAGGATGTTCATCGACTATTTCTCAGCATTTAATACCATCATTCCCACAGTCCTGATTGAAAAGTTGCAGAACCTGGGCCTCTGTACCTCCCTCTGCAATTGGATCCTTGACTTCCTAACCAGAAGACCACAGTCTGTGTGGAATGGTGATTATATCTCCTCCTCGCTGACAATCAGCACTGGTGCACCTCAGGGGTGTGTGCTTAGCCCACTGCTTTACTCTCTCTACACCCATAACTGTGTGGCTAGGCATAGCTCAAATACCATCTATAAATTTGCCATTGTTGGTAGAATCTCAGCTGGAGACAAGAAGGCATACAGGAGCGAGATATGCCAACTAGTGGAGTGGTGTCACTGCAACAACTTTGCACTCAACGTCTGTAAGACGAAAGAACTGATTGTGGACTTCAGGAAGGGTAAGATGAAGGAACACACACCAATCCTCATAGAGAGATCAAAAGTGGAGAGACTGAGCAGGTTCAAGTTCCTGGGTGTCAAGATCTCTGAGGACCTAACCTGGTCCCAACATATCAATGCAGTCATAAAGGCAAAACAGGGACTATACTTCATTAGGAGTTTAGAGGATTTGGTATGTCAACAAATACACTCAAAAACTTCTATTGATATACCATAGAGAGCATTCTGACAGGCTGCATCACTGTCTGGTGTGGAGATGCAGAGTGCTGCAAATTTAGTCAGCTCCATCTTGGGTACTAGCCTACAAAGTACTCAGGACATCTTCAGGGAGTGGTGTCTCAGAAAGGCAGCGTCTATTATTAAGGACCGCCAGCACCCAGGGCATGCCCTTTTCTCACTGTTACCATCAGGTAGGAGATACAGGGGCCTGAAGGCACACACTCAGTGATTCAGGAACAGCTTCTTCCCCTCTGCCATCCGATTCCTAAATGGACATTGAACCCGTGAATACTACCTCACTTTTTATATATATATTATTTCTGTTTTTTGCATAAGTCTTAATCTATTCAATATATGTATACTGTAATTTATTTATTTATTTTATTCTTCTATCTTTCTTTAAAAATGATCAAAAATAGGATATTATCACAGGAATATTTAAATTATTATACAAATTGCTTGAACACAATAGAATTCTGTATTCAATGCTAGTGAAAAATATTGATTTCAGAATCAGAATCAAGTTTAATATCACTGGCATATGTCATGAAGTTTGTTGATTTTGCAGCAGCAGTACAATGCAATACATGATAATATAAGGGAAAAACTGCAAATTACTATATAGATATGAATATCAAATTGTTAAATTAAATAAGTAGTTCAAAAGCAGGAATAAAAACGTAGTGAGGCAGTGTTCATGGGTTCAATGTCCATTTAGAAATCAGATGACTGGGAAGAAACTTTCTGAATCACTGAGTGGTTGCTTTCAACTTCCGTTCCTGCTTCCTGATGGTAACAATGATAAATCAGCATGTCTTGGCTGGTGGGGGTCCTTAATGATGGACTCCACCTTTCTGAGGCATCACTCCTTGAAAATGTCTTGGACACCATGGAGGCAAGAACCCATGACTGAGCTGACTGACTACTACTCGCTGCAGCTTGCTTCGATCCTGTGCAGGAGCCCTCCCCACCCCCCCCACCCCCATCCCGGATGGTGATGCAGCCAGTCAAAATGCTCTCCATGGTATATCTGTAGAAATTTTCATGTGTTTTTGGTGGCATTCCAAATCTCCTCAAACTCCTGATGAAATCTAGCCACTGCCTTGCCTTCTTTATAGCTCCATCAATATGCTGGGACCAGGTTAGGTGTTCAGAGGTATTGACACCCAGGAACTTGAAATTGCTCAGTCTTTCCACTTCTGCTCCCTCTATTAAGGACTGGTGTGTGTTCCCTCATCTTACCCTTTTTGAAGTCCACAATCAACTTTTTGGCCTTACTGACATTGAGTGCAAGGTTGTTGTTGCAACACCACTCAACTAATTGGTATATCTTGCTCCTGTACACCCTCTTCCTCACCATCTGAGATCCTGCCGACTATGGTTGTATCATCAGCAAATTTATAGATGGCTTTTGAGCTGAGCCAAGCCACACAGTCATGGGTATTGAGAGGGTAGAGCAGTGGGCTAAGTACACATCCCTGAGGTGCAGAATTGTTGATTGTCAGCGAGATGGAGATGTTACTACCAATCCACACAGATCGTGGTCTTCTAGTAGGAAGTCAAGGATCTAATTGCAGAGGAAGGTAGAGAGCCCCAGGTTCTGTAGCTTTTCAATCAGGACTGTAGGAATGATTGTGTTGAATGCTGAGCTATTTTCCTTACATATTTCTTTTTTTGGCCTGACTTGTGGACCAAGTACCTCTTTCACATCCCCTTCCTGGAAATTGTCATGTTCTCAAACGGTTCTATTATTGTCACTTTAGCATTTCTTTTTGCTCAGCAGTCTTTGCACTATTCTATTGTTTTATGCTGACTGCTGTATGTATTGTTACCGAGCACACTGTATACTCTGAGCTTCGAGTGAACAAGGAATTTCATTGCACCCTAATGGACAGATCATGCAGATAAACTAATCTGAATAGTACCGTCACATTTTAAATTTTTTTGTGCTGATCAGGTACTGTATTTTGAAGTATATTACGATGACTAGTGAAATGAGTTTGGACTGTCATATTGTGACCATCTTCTGACACCAGTTAGGTTGCTGACTTCATTCAGAAATAATTCAGTAGTTTCACTTACTATCAGAGAACGTAGAACCTGAAATTCTTGCTCTTCATACACATCCATGAAAACAGAAGATTGCTCCAAAGAGTGAATGACAGTATAAACGTTAGAACCCGAAAGACCCCCCTACTCCTCCCTCCTCCCACGCACAAGCAGCAGCGAGGCATCACCCCCCCCCCCCCCCCACTTACTTCAGCAGAAAACATCAGGACCCACCACCCACCAAAGCCCCCAAACAGAGACCAGGATCAGCAGTCCAACAAAAGCGAATTGTTCACCCAATGATTCGACATGCCACAGACTCTCTTTCCCAGACAGGGGAGAACAACAGAAGCAGAACAACTCACTGATTACGGTGTTAAAGTCTGCCGCATCACATTTTTACGAGTTCTATGACTTGAGAATCAACAGCAAAATCTCCCCCATCAATGAGAGAAAGAGAGAGAGAGAGGGAGAGAGAGAAAGTGATTCACTGAGTACTGAGATCTCCAGGTGCTGATCCATTCCTGATATTCCGTTTCCTCCCACAACTCTTCAGTCACCTGCCAGGAATCGCTTGTCCACAGAGCCACAAAGCCTCGGAAAGGCACACGTCTTCCAGGCCACACACTCAGGATGTCAAAAAACAGGCAGTCAGTGAGCCCTGGGAACAAGAACCATCACCATAAAGAACCACAGTTTGTGTGCAACTGCAGGTCAAGGCAGATAGAATAGGGTCTTTTACCAGACTCTTCGACAGGTATGTGGAGTTTAGAAAATAGAGGGCTATGCGCTAGGGAAATTCTAGGCAGTTTCTAGAGTAGGTTACATGGGCAGCACAACATTACGGGCCGAAGAGCCTGTAATGTGCTGTAGATTTCTATGTTCTAAGGGCACTGACAGAACCCATCCACCTTGAAAAGGAAAAAAAAGAGACATTAAAGGTAGAAATTAAGCTGTTTCCACAGATGAGCTCTCTAGCACCATTGTAGCTCTGTCACTGTTGACATCTGACCTAAATGCCAGAAAACCTCATTATATCACCTTCTTCTCTAAAATGAATTCTAGTTTTGGACCAATTGAGCAAGCTATCAAGGGCAGGCTCACAGATACCCATTGTTGATATTACTTCCCACCAATGTGCCCACTGTGCAAGAGGTGAAGATAAACTGCAGGGGCACATCATCCAGTTGGGTTATATTGATGGTGTGGCGACCCAGTTTCTGCACAGGCGAACCGGCTCACAAATAGCCAGCGCGCAGGGAGAGACTTTGGTAATGTACCTCTGACGTCATTTCCGCCCGGAGAGGGTGGGCGCTAGGGATTAAATGCCAGCACCGCGAAGTTTGAATAAACTAGTCTCGAAACGACTTACCGACTGCGTGTCGTTATTTCAGCGCTGTGTGTAGCACATCGCTACATTGGTGACCCCGACGGTCCAAATGGGATTTGGACCAAAGATGACCGACTCTTCATCTGTTCATGCAGTTTCGCTAAAACTGCCAACTTTCTGGACGCTGCGACCACGCATGTGGTTTAGCCAAACAGAAGCCCAGTTCCAGATTCAGCAGATATCCTCTGATTCCACGCGTTACTACCACGTGGTGAGCGCCCTTGACCAGGAGACGGCCGCCCAGGTTGCGGATTTCATACAGTCGCCCCTGGAAGAAGGCAAATATGAAGCATTCAAAGCGCTGCTCATTGGGACCTTTGGCCTCTCACGGCGTGAGTGAGGTGCCCGCCTGCTTCACCTGGACGGTTTGGGAGACAGACTGCCGTCAGCATTAATGAACGAGATGCTGTCCCTGGCTGACGGACACAAGCCCTGTCTCATGTTCAAGCAAGCATTCCTAGAGCAACTGCCCGAGGACATACATCTGCTGCTGGCCAACGCAGATTTCAGCGACCCCTGGAAGGTGGCGGCTTGGGCAGACGTGCTGTGGAAAGCCAAGAGGGAGAGCGTGGCGTCTGTCGGTCAGATTACCAGGCCACGCGTCCAACAACAGACCAGACCAGGCCTGGCAGGGTGGCGCACACAACACAGAGGCAGGAGTGAGGAGGCCAGTGAACAGCGGTGTTTCTACCACCAGCAGTGGGGCACAGAAGCCCGCCGTTGTTGCCCGCCCTGCAAAGACCAGGGCCAGGGCCAGCTGCCGCTAATGACTATGGCGGCTGGCCACCAGGACAGCCTCTTGTACGTCTGGGACAAACAGTCGGGACGCCGCTTCTTGGTCAACACCGGAGCGGAGATCAGCGTCTTGCCCCCGACAGGGTACGACACCCGCAACAGGAAGCCAGGACCCACCCTGAGGGCTGCAAACGGCAGCACGATACGGACCTACGGCACCCGCACAGTGCAGCTGCAGTTCGGCGCCAGCCGGTTCACGTGGGACTTCATACTGGCCGCCGTGGCCCAACCACTCCTGGGGGCGGACTTCTTGCGAGCTCACAGCCTGCTGGTCGACTTGCAAGGGAAAAGTCTGGTACATGCCAGAGCTTCCCAGACGTTCTCCCTGGGTGAAGCCAAGTTGCCGGCCCCACACCTGGACTCCATCACACTGTCGGACAACGAATTCACCAGAATCCTGACGGATTTCCCATCGGTTCTGGCACCGCAGTTCATGGCAGCCATGCCCAGACACAAGGTACAGCACCACATTCTGACCCAGGGACCACCCCTCCACACCCATGCACGAAATCTCCCCCCGGAAAAGCTCCGGCTGACGAAGGAGGAGTTCAAGAGGATGGAGGAATTGGGGATCGTACGGAGGTCCGACAGCTCATGGGCCTCCCCCCTGCACATGGTGCCCAAAGCAGCCGGGGGTTGGAGACCATGCGGCGACTACCGCAGACTGAACGAGGCTACAACTCCAGACCGCTACACCATGCCACACATACAGGACTTTGCAGCAAACCTGCACGGGGCAAGAATATTTTCCAAAGTAGACCTCATCCGGGGATACCATCAAATCCCGGTGCACCCTGAAGACATCCCCAAAACAGCACTCATCACCCTGTTCGGCCTGTTCGAGTTCCTCTGAATGCCGTTCGGCCTGAAGAATGCTGCACAGATGTTCCAGCGGCTAATGGACGTGGTGGGATGCGACCTGGACTTTTCGTTCATCTATTTGGATGACATTCTTATAGCCAGCAGTAGTCGTCAGGAGCATCCGTCCCACCTCCGCCAGCTCTACTCCCGCTTGAGTGGTTTTGGCCTCATGATCAACCTGGCCAAATGCCAGTTCAGTCTCGATACCATCGACTTCCTGGGCCACAGGATTACCAAAGACAGGGCAACACCTCTGCCCGCCAAGGTAGACGCGATCCGCCACTTTGCCCGGCCCAACACGGTCAAAGGCCTACAGGAGTTTGTTGGTATGGTGAACTTCTACCACTGTTTCCTCCCCTCAGCAGCCCGTATCATGCGCCCTTTGTACACCCTGATGTCGGGTAAAGGCAAGGACATTACTTGTGACGAGGAGGCTGTGGCTGCTTTCGTTAAAGCCAAGGAAGCCTTGGCAGATGCCGTGATGCTGGTGCACCCCAGAACGGACGTTCCGACCGCCCTCACGGTGGACGCATCCGACACAGCAGTCGCTGGGGTGCTGGAGCAGCTCATCGAGGGGCGCTGGCAACCCCTGGCATTCTTCAGCAAGCACCTACGACCACCCGAACTCAAGTACAGTGCTTTCGACCAGGAGCTGTTGGCACTGGATCTGGCAATCCGGCATTTCGGGTACTTCTTAGAAGGCAGGCCGTTCACCGCGTTCACGGACCACAAACCGTTGACCTTCGCATTCACGATTGTATCTGATCCCTGGTCGGCTCGCCAGCAGCGACATCTGTCCTACATCTCCGAGTACACGACGGACATCCAGCATGTCTCGGGAAAGGACAACGTCGTGGCGGACGCAATCTCCAGACCAGCTGTCCAGGCCCTGTTCCTGGGGGTGGACTATGCAGCACTGGCAGAGGTGCAGCAGTCAGACGACGAGATGCCCAGCTACAGGACCGCAGTCTCGGGTTTGCAGCTGCAAGACTTTCTCGTAGGCCCAGGTGAGAGGATCCTCTTGTGCGACGTGGCTACCGGCCAACCTCACCCCATCGTCCCGGCAGCCAGGAGGTGGCGAGTTTTCGACTCCATACACGGTTTGGTGCACCCATCTATCAGGACAACTGTCCGGCTGGTCTCCAGCAAGTTCACGTGGCACGGACTTCACAAGCAGGTCAGTGAATGGGCCAGAATGTGCGCGCAGTGCCAAACAACCAAGGTGCAGCGGCACACTAAAGCCCTGCTGCAGCAGTTCGAACCCACCCACCGGAGGTTCAACCACATTCATGTGGATATCGTGGACCCCCTACCAGTGTCCCGAGGAGCGCGGTACCTCCTAACTATGGTAGACCGGTTCACGAGGTGGCCAGAGGCGGTCCCGCTCACCGACACATCTGCCGATTCCTGCGCCCGAGCACTGATTGCAACCTGGGTAGCACGCTTCGGGGTACCGGCCCACATTACTTCCTACAGAGGCGCCCAGTTCACCTCCAGCCTGTGGTCGGCTGTGGCCAGCCTGTTGGGAACGCAGCTACACCACACAACTGCCTACCACCCACAATCGAACGGACTAGTGGAACGCTTCCACCGTCACTTGAAGTTGGCTCTCATGGCCCGCCTGAGAGGACCTAACTGGGTGGACGAGCTTCCCTGGGTCCTGCTTGTAATTCACACAGTGCCCAAAAAGGATCTGCACGCCTCGTCAGCCGAGTTGGTGTACAGCGCACCCCTGGCCGTCCCAGGAGAGTTCATACCAGCCCCAAGGGGACAAGAGGAAGAACCCACAGCAGTCCTGGACAGACTATGCGAAAGGCTCGGCAACCTGGCCCCCATACTGACTTCACAGCACGGACCGACCCCGACCCATGTACCCAAAGACCTGCAGAACTGTAAGTTTGTGTTTGTACGAAGGGGCAGACACCGGGCACCGCTACAGCGGCTGTACGAGGGGCCGTTCAAGGTGATCAACAACAACGGGTCCACGTACGTTCTGGACATTGGGGGGAAAGAGGAGGTGTTCACGGTGGACCAACTCAAACCAGCCCATGTGGACTTGGCGCAGCCGGTCGAGGTTCAGGCACCGCAGCGCAGAGGCAGACCTCTCAAACAGAGGCTGATCCAGACTGTGGACATTGGGGGGTGTATTGCCGTTTCTGGGGGGGGGGGGTTATGTGGCGACCCACTTTCTGCACAGGCGAACCGGCTCACAAATAGCCAGAGCACAGGAAGAGACTTTGGTAATGTACCTCTGACGTCATTTCTGCCCGGAGAGGGCGGCCGCTAGGGATTTAAATGCCAGTGCTGCGAAGTTTGAATAATCTAGTCTCGAAATGACTTACAGCGTGTTGTTATTTCAACGCTGTGTGTAGCACATTGCTACAATGGAACAGTGAGCCGACGGATACAAAATATCTTCTTAGATTGCCTTTTCAAACAGCCTTGTGGACAGGCTCATTGTGAACATTCAATATATGCCCCAAAGGAAACGTTTAAACGCATGTTCAATAATACTAGAATCCCAAGATCATTTATTTAAATTTTCACAAAATTGGATAACATTTGTGGACTATAAAGTTTCCTAATGTGATTTACGGACTGGGTTACATATTGTTTTAAATGCATGACCTTTTAATGGGCTTTTGATTAAAATATTACATTCCATGTTGCAAGGATTGACATCACTGGTATCTTAAAATTTGTGTTATCCAACATCTCTCATGCAGCACCATGAAGGAGGGTGTATTTCTATTGCATCCTTAAAAATTAAAAGCATTCCAAAGTGCTTCAAAGGGGAATAATCAGACAGAATTGTTCTGAATATATATGCATGGTGTATGAACTGTTGAGCTCAAGGAGGGTCAGGACTTATGAATGGAGATTTTTCCATCTTTGGCTCTTAATAGCATTATGATTAATCCCAGGTCAGCTCCCTCTTCTCGAATTCAACAAATTAGCCTCATTCAAAAATTCGAAAAAATCTCCTTCGGTATGTTGCTGCAAATTGTTTTCATTCCTACAGCAGAGATTTGTTTTGTTCTTCCGAGTTAGATTTGCTTCTCGTAGCAGCTAAACAGCCAGCAGAGAGGGGAGAGGTTTAGTAATTTCAGTCTAGGCTGGATATGCTCATAGGTCACAGAGGTGAAAGGCCTGTGTGTTAACTTACTGCATCAAGCATTCATTAATTCTTCGCTACTTTGTATAATTTTCTTCTGGATCTGATGTACATTTTGGCATAAATTCTGGTGACACTGAAGATTATAATAGATAACGGAATAGTTAGGTCAAAATCAAGCTCTTTAACTTAATTTGTTACTCCACAAGTTAAGTAGTGTCTTGGTGTCCTGGTGACCAGAACTAATTCCCTCATCAGTAAGCCCTCACGCCTGCCCACAGAAAAATTCCATTGCAACTGTTTCCACAGACGCAGGTTATAATTACACTGCCTGCCACACCACTTAATCAACCATGCATAGCGGCTTCAAAGTTGACTGGACAATTAAAGTGGAAACTTTAGAAAACACTCTGCACAAGTTCAGGATTTTTAATTAACATTTGATAATTAACAATAAAAACATGCAGCAGCTGCACAATAACCCACAGCATTTAAAAGAGAACCCATTCAGGCTTTAAAGCTGATGTGTCCCCTTAAGTGACCATATGTAGTGTTGTTTCCTGGTGCCTTCAAGAGGCAGGTGGCTGAATAAGAATAAATGTTATTCTATTTTGAATAAGTTCTGGTAGCTCCTCCACTTCAGAATTGTACATTTATTGTTTGCACTTAAGTGGAGTAGAATGTAGTTTGCTATTGAATTAAATCGGAGAAAAAGTCAGTGGAAACAGCTGTCCACTGCAGCAAGGCTGCATTCAGTGAAAGAAACTTTAACATATGAATATAAACAACTACTTTCCCCAAGTAACATTTCATTTAAAATACATATTCAGTGAAAAAATTCAAAGATTCAAAATACATTGATGTTAAATACTACACAATATTTTAATAAGATTTTGGGTGGATTGAAAACAAACATCTTACTTTAAATAGAATATCTAACTTCTTAAAGTTACAAATTCGAAGTATAGAATGACCTGTATTAAATACTGGGATTATTTTACATCATTAATTATAGCTTTCAATTAATATATCCCTTCAGTTCTGCATGTCTTAAAACGGATGCAAGGAGCTTGAATCAAAAGTAATTTTAGTGTCAACATATGATTGAGTAGCTTGGACATCTGCAGAAGATATAGTGACAGAAGCCGCAGTTGGTTGAAGAGCCCCAGGAAATATTTAAGTGGAGTAATTTAAATGCTTTGTCCACTACTACTAGATTTAGCCATTTTAGGGTTATTACAGTTGAAGAGATTGAAGAGCACGTATTTTGCAACATTACTTTACTCTGTAAAATATATCTAGTTTCCACTTAATTACAAGATGAAATATTTTTCACGAGGTGCTTTGTGTTAGAGTGGTGATGCTGTTTCTACAGGAACCGTCTAGGGCTTGAGATTTACAATGTGATTTTTTTCCCCCCCATTCCCTCTACCTCCAAGCTGTTCTCCTCAGAATCTTATCATTAAAACTAACAGCTAAAAGCATAATTTTAAGGTGATTGAGGAAAGTACAGGGGGATAGCAGAAGTAAGTTTTTTTTGACTCAAAGAGTGGTGGGTGTGTGGAATGCCCTGCCAGGGGTGATGATAGAGGCAGATACATTAGGGACATTTAAGTAACTCTCAGATAGGCACATGGACGACAAAAAAAAGGAGGGAAAGTTTAGATTGATCTTAGAGCAGGTCAAAAGGTCAGCACAACATGCTGTACTGTTCCCTGTTCTAAAATTATGGCAAATCCCCTCACTTGACACAGATACTATAATACCACATTTTAGTACGTTACATAAGTACGTTGCTATTCTAGCCGTGAAGAATAAAAAATGAATATGAAAAAAGGTTTGTATTTACATGTCTTTCTAAATCATTTTACAGGCATCAAAGTACTACCATCACTGTTGTAGAAAACAATTTTGCACATAGAAATGATCACAAACGGCAGTGTGATAACAACCCAGTTATATATCTTATGATGTTGATAGAGGGATGATGTTGGCTGGGACACTCCCCAAGTTTTTACAACTGCACTTTTTTTTGATCACTTTAGGGTCTCACATTAGGACATTAGTGAAGACTGAAGAGGGACTTGAACCCATAACCTTCAGAACAGAGGAGAACTCAAAATCCACAACGCCCACTAAAACACTGGTCAGATAGTTGCAAGGAATTGTATGGAGAGTCAGCTCAAGCAATAGCTTATGAATTTGTGAGATGTGTATCTCATGTTAGGGTCACTGCATTGAAATTGGATCACTGAACACACTTGACTTCAGCACTGCTTGATCCAAAAATCAGTTGTAAGAAATTGCATAAACTATCATCTCTGGATTAAATCACATTAGCCATGAAAAGGAATCGGGTACTATCAGGACTGTCATCCAGTTAGCATGTCAGTTGCTATTCTCACCACAGATACATTCACAATTACATCAATAATCATACACTCCACATTTCAACCCAGAGAACTGCATTCTCAATTTCTTGACTGTAGAAGATCTCACAGAGTTCTTTGTGAAATGACTAAAAATTATTGAAAGTGTGTCTGTATCATTGCTACATACTCATTCAAATAATACCCCAGATGTAACACCCAGGCCATGCTGCCATCGGGAGGGAAGCTGTGAGAGTAGTTGATTTTATATTGACTGGGACTCCCACATTGTAAAAGGACTAGATCGGACAGAGTTTGCCAGATGTGTTCAAGAAAGTTTCCTTAATCAGTACATAGAAGTCCCAATGAGAGAGTGTACGATACTTGATCTGTGCAATATTAGGGAATGAAACAGGGCGGGTGACAAAAATTAGTGAAGCATCCCTCTTCTCCAGATGTGTAAGGACAGTGTGTAGAGCTGTGGCTATTGCATCATCTGTCGATCGGTTGTGTCGGTAGGTGAATTGTAAGGGGTCCAAATTGGATTAGACAATGGCTTTGTGGGAGAAGGCAGAGAGTGGTAGTAGATGGTTGCCTCTATAAATGGAGGCTTGTGACTAGTGGTGTGCCGCAGGGATCGGTGCTGGGTCCAATGTTGTAGATCATTTATAGCAACGATCTGGATGATAATATGGTTAACTCGTTCAACAAATATGCAGATGACACCAAGATTGGGGGTAATGGACAGTGAGGAAGACTATCAAAGCTTGCAGAGGGATCTGGATCAGCTGGAAAACTGGGCTGGAAAATGGCAGATTGAGTTTAATGCAGCCAGCTGTGAGGTATTGCACTTTGGGAGGACCGACCAGGGTAGGTTTTACGCAGTGAACAACAGGGCACTGAAGAGTGTGGTGGAACAAAGGGATCTGGGAATACAGATCCATAATTCATTGAAAGTGGTGTCACAGGTTGATTGGGTTGTAAAGAAAGCTTTTAGCACATTGGCCTTAAAAAAATCAAGGTACTGAGTACAGGAGTTGAACTGTTATGTTGAAGTTGTATAGGACATTGATGAGGCCTGATTTGGAGTATTATGTGCAGTTTTAGTCGCTTATCTACAGGAAAGGTGTAAAGAAGATTGAACTAATACTGAGTAAATTGACAAGGATGTTGCCAGGACTGGGGGACCCAAGTCATAAGGAAAGACTGAATAAGTTAGAACTTTATTCACTGGAATGTAGAGGATTAAGAGGAGATTTGATAGAGATTTACAAAATAATGAGGGTATAGATAGAGTAAATGCAAGCAGGTTTTTTCCACTGAGGTTGGGTGAGACTATGACTACAAGTTATGGGTTAAGGGTGAAAGGTGACATAATACCAGAGGGCATGCATTTGAGGTCAGAGGGGATAAGTTGAAAGGAGATGCGAGGAGTAAGTTTTTTTTACACAGAGCGTGGTGGGTGCTTGGAAAGCACTGCCTGGGGTGGTGGCAAATGTAGATCCCTCTATCCCCCACCCACATACCTTACCCTTACCTGTTTTCATCTATCAATCTCCTGCCAGCTTGCACTCCTTTCCCTCCTATTCTGGTTTCTTCCCCCTTCCTTGGTGCAGTGTCTCACCCCAAAATACCGATTCCCCCTGGATGCTTCCTGACCTGCTGAGGTTCTCCAGCATTTTGTGTGTGTTGTTCTTGACAAATTGCTAATCCTCTACTCAAGTGCTAGCTTAGCCTCTTTGACACCTCAGCCGAGAAGGAGTATCCTTTCCTCCACCCTGGTGGAACATTACACTCAAGAAGCTCCCTTCCCATCCAGTTGGGCTTTTCCTGTTCAATGGTGTCTTTGCCTAAGTGAAGGAGACAAAAGCAATGAGTCACCATTTCATTATCCAATATTTGGCAGAGGGCTTGGGAGGTGCAGTGGTGAGAACAAGGTAAGTGGATAGATTGAGCACAGCCAGAGGCAGTTTAGGGAACTTGAATGAGAAGGCTGGTAGGTTCAAATGCAAGGAACCTCACAGGTCAGTTAGGTGAAAAAATAATAAAAATAAAAGACTAACACCCGATGTGCAAGGAAAGGGAAAAAACACAAATGGCTCAATTATTTGCAGGATTTGTAGGGTTTTTTTTCTTTCTCTTGCGAATTGGGTGTTGGTCTTCTATTTTAATTATTTTTCCTTTAATTGGGTTCTTGTGGGTTTCCTGTTTTGTGGCTACCTGTAAGCAAACAAATCTCAAGATTGGATAATTTATACATTGTTTGATAATTACTGTACTGTGCTTTAAATCTTTGAGATGAGCTTAGAGCATGATTTGCATGTCAGATTATATTTCAATCACAATGATATTGAGCGTAGGGTAGGGGTGGACTATCAGCTTAATGTTCCAGGGAATAGATGTTTCAGACATGACAGAGAGAAATGCAAAAGAGGAAGGAGAGTCACGCTACTGATTAGGGAGAACATAATAGCAATACTTAAGGAAATATTCTGGATGGTCATCCATTGAAGCTATATGGAATAAAAGATCATTTTGCTGGGGTTATACAATAGCTTCCCACCAGTTAGCAGGAACTAGTAGAATAAATATATAAGCAAATCACAGAAAGATTTCAGGGCAATAGGGTTATAACAGAGGGGAATTTTAACTTTCCCAATATTGAGAAATCGGTGGTAGCAAAACATTGGCCATAGGATAGATTTCAACAGCACAAAACTACTGTGCCATGCCAATGGCTTTTGGGACCGTCTGGTGAAGGAAGACATTGAAATAAAACTAGAGAAGATAACAGCATCTGTTAATCATAAGCTGGAATAATTTGATTCATACTGGGAAAAATGGTTTAACTACATAATGCCTCATAGGCCTGATTTTATTCTCACAAATCAATGAATCTGTTGTAAAAAAGAGGGATGTCTACAATAGATATAGGCAGCATGGAGTAAAGGAATTGCTCGAGGAATATAAAGAATGTAAAAGGAAACTTAAGAAAGAGATTAGAAAAGCTAAAAGAAGTTATGAGTTTGGTTTGGCAAATAAGGTGGAAGTAAATCCGAAAGGCTTCTACAGTTATATTAAAAGCAAGAGGATAGTGAGGGATAAAATTGGTCCCTTAGAGAATCAGGGTGGTCAGCTATGTGTGGAGCCGAGGGAGATGGGAGAGATTTTGAACGATTTCTTCTCTTCGGTATTCACTAAGGAGAAGGATATTGAATGGTGTAAGGTGTGGGAAACAGGTAAGGAAGTTATGGAACCTATGACAATTAAAGAGGTGGAAGTACTGGCGCTTTTAAGAAATTTAAAAGTGGATAAATCTCCGGGTCCTGACCAGATATTCCCCAGGACCTTGAGGGAAGTTTGTGTAGAGATAGCAGGAGCTCTGACGGAGATCTTTCAGATGTCATTAGAAACGGGGATTGTGCCGGAGGATTGGCGTATTGCTCATGTAGTTCCATTGTTTAAAAAGGGTTCTAGAAGTAAGCCTGGCAATTATAGACCTGTCAGTTTGACATCAGTGGTGGGTAAATTAATGGAAGGTATTCTTAGAGATAGTATTTATAATTATCTGGATAGACAGGATCTGATTAGGAGTAGCCAGCATGGATTTGTGCGTGGAAGGTCATGTTTGACAAACCTTATTGAATTTTTTGAAGTAGTTACGAGGAATGTTGACGTGGGTAAGGCAGTGGATGTAGTCTATATGGACTTCAGCAAGGCCTTTGACAAAGTTCCACATGGAAGGTTAGTTAAGAAGGTTCAGTCATTAGGTATTAATGCTGGAGTAATAAAATGGATTCAACAGTGGCTAGATGGCAGATGCCAGAGAGTAGTGGTGGATAATTGTTTATTGGGATGGAGGCCGGTGACTAGCGGGGTGCCTCAGGGATCTGTTTTGGGCCCAATGTTGTTTGTAATATACATAAATGATCTGGATGATGGGGTGGTAAATTGGATTAGTAAGTATGCTGATTATACTAAGGTAGGAGGTGTTGTGGATAATGAGGTGGGTTTTCAAAGCTTGCAGGGAGATTTATGCCGGTTAGAAGAATGGGCTGAACTTTGGCAGATGGAGTTTAATGCTGAGAAGTGTGAGGTTCTACATTTTGGCAGGAATAATCCAAATAGAACATACAGGGTAAATGGTAGGGCATTGAGGAATGCAGTGGAACAGAGAGATCTAGGAATAACAGTGCATAGTTCCCTAAAGGTGGAGTCTCATGTAGATAGGGTGGTGAAGAAGGCTTTTGGAACGCTGGCCTTTATAAATCAGAGCATTGAGTACAGAAGTTGGGATGTAATGTTAAAATTGTACAAGGCATTGGTAAGGCCAAATTTGGAATATTGTGTACAGTTCTGGTCACCGAATTATAGGAAAGATATCAATAAATTAGAGAGAGTGCAGAGACGATTTACTAGGATGTTACCTGGGTTTCAGCACTTAAGTTACAGAGAAAGGTTGAACAAGTTAGGTCTCTATTCATTGGAGCATAGAAGGTTGAGGGGGGATTTGATCGAGGTATTTAAAATGTTGAGAGGGATAGATAGAGTTGACGTGAATAGACTATTTCCATTGAGAGTAGGGGAGATTCAAACGAGAGGACATGATTTGAGAGTTAGGGGGCAAAAGTTTAAGGGAAACACGAGGGGGTATTTCTTTACTCAGAGAGTGATAGCTGTGTGGAATGAGCTTCCTGTAGAAGTAGTAGAGGCCAGTTCAGTTGTGTCATTTAAGGTAAAATTGGATAGGTATATGGACAGGAAAGGAGTGGAGGGTTATGGGCTGAGTGCGGGTAGGTGGGACTAGGTGAGATTAAGAGTTTGGCACGGACTAGGAGGGCCGGAATGGCCTGTTTCCGTGCTGTGATTGTTATATGGTTATATGGTTATAAAAAAAAGATCACTCCCTACTTGTACATAGTTCTTTCCTTTTGCTTGTTTTTTCTTTCCACTCTTTTCTGTAAGTATATACCTCAGATAAATACTTTGTGGAGATTTGTGATATATATGATTATATGATATATATGTACAATATCTGAAATACATCTTATGGAAATGTTTGTTTGATGATGAACTTCAATTAAAAAAATTACAAAAAAAAGAAATAAAACTAGAGGAAAGGAATTTTAATGAAGACAAACATCTCACTCTGAGTAAGAACTGGAATTCAATCGTAAACGAGGTTAATTTCAAAGCTTTATAAATACCCTGACTCCTCAAACCTTGTCCCAACAATCAGCAGCCATGGGCTCCTCGAAGCAGCTGCCTGGCACTCTGACAATTAAAATAAATGATGCCCACAAAGCAGGAGAAGGCTATAAGAAGGTAGCAAAGCATTTTCAGGTAGCCATTTCCTCAGTTTTTAATGTAATTAAGAAATGGCAGTTAACAGGAATGGTGGAGGTCAAGTTGAAGTCTTGAAGACCAAGAAAACTTTCTGAGAGAACTGTTCGTAGGATTGCTAGAAAGGCAAATCAAACCCCCGTTTGACTGCAGAAGACCTTCAGGAAGATTTAGCAGACTCTGTTCTACTCTGGTGGTGCACTGTTCTACTGTACAGTGACACCTGCACAAATATGACCTTCATGGAAGAGTCAACAGAAGAAAATCTTTCCTGCGTCTTCACCACAAAATTCAGCATCAGAAGTTTGCAAAGGAACATCTAAACAAGCCTGATACATTTTGGAAACAAGTCCTGTGGACTGATGAGGTTAAAATAGAACTTTTTGGCCGCAATGAGAAAAGGTATGTTTGGAGAAAAAAGGGTGCAGAATTTCATGAAAAGAACACCTCTCCAACTGTTAAGCATAGGGGTGGATCGATCATGCTTTGGGCTTGTGTTGCAGCCAGTGGCACAGGGAACATTTCACTGGTAGAAGGAAGAATGAATTCAAATAAATACCAGAAAATTCTGGAAGCAAACAACACACCATCTGTAAAAAAGCTGAAGATGAAAAGAGGATGGCTTCTACAACAGGATAATGATCCTAAACACACCTCAAAATCCACAATGGACTACCTCAAGAGGCACAAGCTGAAGGTTTTGCCATGGCCCTCACAGACCCCCGACGTGAACATCATTGAAAATCTGTGGATAGACCTCAAAAGAGCAGTGCATGCAAGACGGCCCAAGAATCTCACAGAACTAGAAGTATTTGGAAAGGAAGAATGGGCGAAAATCCCCCAAACAAGAATTGAAAGACTCTTAGCTGGCTACAGAAAGTGTTTACAAACTGTGATACTTGCCAAAGGGGGTGTTACGAAGTACTGACCATGCAGGGTGTCCAAACTTTAGCTTCTGGCCCTTTTCCTTTTTTGTTATTTTGAAACTGTAAAAGATGGAAATAAAAAAGTAATCTTGCTTAAGATATTAAAGAAATGTGTCATCTTTAACTTTATGCCTTTTGGAATTCAGGTCATCTTTTACTCGCTTAGTTATTCACAGTAACAGAAATTTCGACCAGGGGTATATATATACATATACATCATCTGCATATTTTAGAAGGAATTAGAGCTGAGTCTGACCACACAGTCATGAGTGTCTAGGAAGTAGAGTAAGGGGCTGAGGTTGAAAACTTGTAGAGCACCAGTGTTTAGAATGATAGTGGCAGGGGCGTTGCTGCTTGTCCTCACTGACTGTGGTCAGAAAGTTGAGGATCCAGTTACAGAGGGAAGCGGCGACTTCCAGCTCTCGGGACTTGGCAATGAGCTTGCTTGGAAGAATAGTACTGTATTCAAGCAGAGCTGTAATCGATAAATAATAGTCTCATGTAGGTGTCTTTACTGACCAGATGTTCCAGAGTCAAGCGGTTCCAGAGGTGGCGTTTCAGGTTGAAGACCCTTTGTCAGAACTGGGAAGCAGACAAAAAGAAACTTGTGGTGGGTGAAAGAGAGTAAAGCAGGGGCCTGACCTCCCGAGTACTCCCAGCAATTTCTGGTGTCATTTTAGATTTCCAGCATCTTCAGGTTTATAAATCTCTTCCATGTGGGAGGAGCAGAGGGTACACTGAGAGAGTTTGTTGAGTAAGGCTCTCAGCTCTCGATCTGTGTTTCGGTGTGTGACTAGGGTCTCCAGTCATCATCTGGCCTGTGCATCTCCAGAGGACTTTCTCAGGGAGGACATGGCCAAGTGGAGGATGCATGTGCATGAGTCTTGTTGGTGTATGATGCCACTGCGCACCACCAACCACGTGATTTGAGGCTGGAGAATGAATGCGAATGTGCTGGTAGGGCACAGCTGGACAACCAGGTGTTCATCCTCCTTTGCAGCCAGTGCGAAATGAGTATTTTCATCCACCGCTCTGCTGTGGAGTGCTTGAACCTGGAGGTCTGTCTGGTGTGAGGGGCACTGCAGACTCCAAACTACATCTCAAGGATGTGATGCTCAGAGATGGTAATTAAGTGTGTCAGTACAAGGCAGACACATTTATATTTAGTTTCCTGCATCTATAAGGTAGTCACATTCCTTGCAATACTGAGCTGTGATCTTCCCTCCTGGAGGAGATGACGAGATCCACCTTCAAGACTTCCTGTGGAGGTCCCGGCAGTTCCCCTGGTGCTCTTCCACATGCTTTTCCTCCACTCCTGCTAAGGACGCGGGACCTTACTTCTGGCATGTATCTCACTCACGAGCTGCCCGTTGTCTCAATTTCAGATTCTAATATGGCAGCTACACTAAACACATTTTAAACCTTACAGTGCAAACTTTAGTAGTCCACCAATAGGTGCAAGTCATGTTTTAGTCACACTTGGCCAGCTGTTTACATCAGACACTTTTTATTAGCATAAGAAATTCTGGAAATCCAGAGCAATACACACAAAATGCTGGAGGAACTCAACAGGTCAGGCAGTATCCATGGAGAGGAATAAGCTGAAAACATTTTGGGCTGAGGTTTTGGTTGCAATGGTAATATTAAGAATTTGCACAAGATTATACACAAAACAAGATATTCAGGCCGAATTAACCTCACTGGTTATTGAAAGCTTCATTATCTATCTCACTTACTCACTTTTAAGATTTCTCCCATAGTGACTTAGAAGTCTGAAAGTGAGATTAACCTGTGTCTTTTTTTGGTCTTATTTCTCATGTTCCTGCCAGAACTTAATTAGAGATCTTTATCATGGAATCAGGGAGAGATACAGGACAGAAACAGGCCCTTAACCCGATTCCTCTTCGATTATCAACTATCCATTGCATTAATCCTATCCTAACCCATCTGATTCTCCCTGCATTCCCATCAATTACCTCCCCACCCCCCAGTAACCTGAGCTGAGGGCTCAGCCGCTCCATGTATGTTGTGGTACCCTGCTAGAACTTCAGTCCTCCATTGCTTGTGTGTTCTCTGACACCTAGTCTTGTCTAAGCTGCAGTTTCATATGCCTGAAAATTAGGTGTATTAATTCTAACATCAGGGACGTATAAACTCCATATCCTTCCCACTATCACATACCTTGCTTGGTCTGTTTCTTGGACAGTATGAAAATGAGGTTTCAGCCCATATTTTCACCAGTACAAATAGTGACCATTTCCATCTTCATAACACTGCCTGCCTCTTCTCCGCCCAGCCCATTTAAATTGAATTCTTTCTTCATCAACGTGTTTGTTACGTCTGTGCACCCATTCCAAACCTGTCTGCCAAGACTTTTATGGCCCACCTCAAATCAGTAACAATAGTTATTCAGAACACTGCTGTCCATATCTTGTCCAGACTCAGAATCTGGTTTAGTATCACTGACATATGTAGTGAAATTTGAAATCTGTTGTTTTCAGGGTGGCACAGTAGGGTAGAGCTCAGCACAGCTGCTTCACAGAGCCAGCAATCATTGATCAGGGTTTGATTGTTGTCTCTGTCTGTATATTCTCCCTGTGACCACATGGGATACAGTGACACTTGTGGGCTGCTCTAGCAGAATCCTCGGATTGTGTTGGTCATTGATGCAAAGCCCCGCATTTCACTGCATAGTTTTGACATACATGTGACAAATAAAATTACTGTTTTGTAAAGATGTAAATGATTCCTTTAAGTTACAATAAAAATAACTAATTAAGTAAATACAGTGAAAGAGGAATAATGAGCTAGTGTTCACGGGCTCATAGACCGTTCAGAAATCTGACAATAATAGAGAGGAAGAAACCATGCTTGAAACATTGAGTGTGGATCTTCAAGCTCCCTCACTGCTTCCCTGATGATAGTAACAGACATAACCCAAATGGTGAGGGTTCTTAATGATGCATGCCACATCTTGGGACACTGCCTTTGGAAGATTTCCTTGATGGTGCCTGTGATGGAACTGGCTGGGTCTACAAACTGTTTCAGTCAGTTCTGATCCTGTGCATTGCCACTTCCATGCCAGATGGCGAGGAGACCGGTCAGAATGCTCCCTATGGTACATCTCCCAAAACTCTCTGGAGCCTTTTGTGACATGTGACAGTCTCCTCAAGCTCCTAAAGAAATAAAGCTGCAAGAAGCTTTGTAACTGCATCGATATGTTGGGCTCAGGATAGATCCTTGAGATGTTGTCTCCAAATTGAACCCTCAATGAAGACTGGTGTGTGTTCTCTTGGTTCCTCCTCCCTGAAATCAATTCCTTGCTTTTGCTGATGTTGAATGCAAGTTTGTTGCCATGATACCACTCAACCTGCTGATTTATCTTGCTCCTGTACGGCTCCTCGTCACTATCTGAGATTCTGCTAACAACAGTGGCGTCATCATACAGTTAACTGCATTACATAAATGCACATTGTTGCTGAGGAAACTTCAGTTACAAATGTTAATGAAGCTAATGACTCACATAGCTGGATGCCTGCCAGCTCCATCCATCTGAAATGCCTGAAACTATTTACACAAATGCCATGCCAACAGATTCAGTTGTACGAGGAAACTAAAAAGCTTTTCAGAAGAACAAGCCGAAGTGAACTTCGCAATAATAAAAAATAATAATTTGTCTCTGAAACCTTTCCTCCAGCAGTCAGATGAAAACTACTGTGGACATTACAAAGACAATGTTTGACTATGATTTCTTGAAAATTTGCATTTAGGCTGCTTGGTAAAACATGAAGATAATTGTTCTTCTTGTGTCCTTTCTGAATGGATGTTTTCATTTGCCGATGAATTAACATGTAGTCACACTGGTGGATATTTCTTAAGCTCATTGAACGTTAGTAAAGAAAAAAGTTATTTACATTTCATGGCTGAGAGTGCTCTATAGCAATTTACCATCATTGTAGGACTTTGGAATGTGATCATATTTACAAAAAAAAGGAACACAAATGCCATTTTATATACGGTGTGGTCTTTAATGAGAAAATGACCAACTAATCAAACTTCAGTGAAGATGGTCCGGTAATAATTACCAGCCCAAAAACTGGGAAGAACTCACTGCTCTCTCATTTGTAGTATGACAGATTCCAAGAAGGTAGAAGCTGTATTGGTTTAGCATCTCACTCTGTAGAGGGCTCTCCGAGTTCTGTACTGAAAGGACAACCTCAATCGTGTACTGGATTTGAACGCGTAGGCCACTGATTCCCATCTGAGGAATGGTATCACCATAGAACCAAGGGTGACATCTCTTGAATGGGAGACAAATGGAATACAATTATCACCCATTTCTTTATGTAGCAGCATACTCATTCCTAACTTTGAGAAACAAATTGCGTTTATGTTGTTCCTTATGTCGTCTCTGTCCTTCACAGCCAATAAGAAACATTGAATGAAAAACAGAGGTGTTGGACAAAGTCAGCAAGTGTAGGAAGGGAAACCAGTTAACGTTTCTGCAGTGATCCTCCTCCAGTGCTGAGGAGGGGCATCATTGATCCAAAAGGCTTCTACTGCTTGAGTGGCCAACTTTCTCCAGCCTTTCCTGTTTTCGCTTCAGATTCTACCATCTGCAGTTTTATCCCCCTTCAGTAATTTGAATAATCATTACCTTAATCTGGGAAATTCAAAAACCAATTTACATACAGAAAGATCCCAAAATCACAGCACTGGTGACTGATTTTTCTTAGTCCTTTACAATCCCTGATTCAGCTTGGCCCACCTACCCCTTCTGTGCAACTTATCCTGCAGCCCTGCCTCAAACAGCCTCCTCTGGCAAACCTGCTGGCTCAGAGTTTCCAACCATTCAACACCAGTGGGGCAGTTAGGGATAGACCAAATAGACAGATAGATGTACCGGCCAAAGTTGCTCATATACAAAGAAAGAACAAAATGAAGTGAGAATTATGCCTTGACATAATTGGACAATGCAGTGAATACCAATTTAATTGGGCCATTGATTAATCAGGGCAGCCACTTATTTGGGAACAAGAAAACAAAAACTAATCAAGGAAATAGCTGCGATTCACTTCATTTATTTGGGACACTGTGCTGCCTAATTGGGACAGGAGGCTGGGCCCAGTTTCTAACTAGTGACAATCGCATGCACTTGTGTGGGCATTAGACACTACACTGTGCTTAGAGCAAACAGCTTTTAAATAACATCAGTGTGTGCAAAACGCCATGATTTTTGTCACTGATATTTGGAGATAAATAAGCTGTGTGACAATTCAGAACCGTTTTGATCACTATGATTTCAACCATTCAAAGCTGGTATGCCAGTAATGGCAGAGAGTGAAGATGAAATGATTTTACTACCTCAACAATTTAGAAACTATGAAGAATTTGTAGGTTTCAACAATCATCTTGAATGTTACAATGAAGATTTGTAGGATGCAATCATTGAAAGCATTATTTGAAGGCAGTCCATTATCTGTACTGGGTGTCTGCACTGATTTTGCTCATTTACAGTTAATCAAAAGAACACATACACTGGATGAATTTCTCTGTCAATAACTATTAGGAACTAATGCACCGTTTGAGAGTACTGTATTGTAATGTTCTAATTTGTTCAGTATTTCATTTAAATACATAATTTGTTACTCAGTTAACCTGTAGTTTATCTTTCTTATTCTTTTTTAACTATTTCCACAAAACCGGCTAGTTGGGGCAGCCGTTTAATTAGACCAAAAAGTCTACTGGTCCTGATGTGGCCCGATTAACCAGAATCTACTGTAATTGTAATTATCTCTTCTTGTTCCACTGCTGATTGATGTGTGTCAACACAGGCACACTGATTCAGTCTGCCTAAGAACAGGAGAGTTTCAATGGCTTGAATATGAACAGATTTTGCATCTGAGGGTCTGCAAATAGGAAAGTGACGGGGTGGGACTTTACTACAACACATGGTGTAACACCTGGGTTACAGAAACCTGGACTATCAGGTTATACACTTATTTTAATTTGGTATTATTGCACAATAACTTCTGCTAATTGCAAATCTTTCTTTGTAAAATGGGGTTATCTGAATATCCCTCGTGCTCAAAAAAGCCTTGTCTGAAATTACCATTTGTTAGCTGAATGAAAATATTTGAATAGATACCTAGACAGGATTTGAAAGTTGGTGCTTGAGGAGAGGACACAATTGGATTTGACTCCAAAGCCATAGCTTAGTTGTAAGGTACTTTTAAAAAATATAATGTTTCAGTCCGTAAATTAAATTACTGTGGGGAAGCAGGAGTTGGCATGGAGGTAAAAATCAAAATGTAATTAATGTCAATGATCTGGATTACAAAATAGCTCCTGTGTTACTTATTCATAACACCAATTTTGAAAATATAGACTTTGTTTTCTTTGCAGGTACATAGATTGCATTTCACTAATGAATCCTTTAAAAAAAACTTTTTCCCTAACATACTTCAGAAGTTTAGTGACCTGGATTTGTCATTAAACAGTTTCTGTGCAAGCGCACTAGTGTGAGGGGATAAAAGCCAAAGCATAGGTAATTCCACAGGAAACGGCAAGCCTCTAAAACCAACGGGGTATATTACCAGGAATAAAGATCAGTCATTTACAACTGAGAATAGGAGAAACGTCTTTATGCAAAGGATTCTCTAACCCTGAGCATATTCAAAGTTGAAGCAGAGGGCTGTCCGTGATCTTTCTGAATGCCAAAATTGACTCGAGGACCCTATGATCTATTCCTGATTCTTATTTAACTGCAATCCTGTAAGGTTTTTCCTTTTCCTACTCTGAAAGATTCAATGATAGTTGTCACTGTCCTACTGACTGCAGGGACTGTGATCTGCTGGTGTGTAGAACTTAATCTCACACTAAGTGATATATTTGCCCTTTTAGTCACGGGGACACTTAGTAATTAAATACTTCTTAATGGCATTCTTTCTCATTCACGGTGATCCAATAGAATTTTTGAATAATGTATGGCTCCTTGTATGTTTTAAACAATTCAAAGCAGGCAATGGACTGCTTTATCATCTTTCATGCAATTAGACAGATCCCACATTCTGGCTGCTAATTTTGAGTCAATTAACAATTGAGCCTTCTATACAAACTGGAACTCCAATAAGAAACAGGTTTTGGAAAAGTTGTCCCTTTTTTCCAACATAAACAGGAATGGATTTAATCTTCAGCCTAAATATATACATTGATTGATGAGGTGTCAACATGGGATGGTATTGCTGTTTAACTTTAACGCAGATGCCCTTTAAACCAACGAATGCTTCGTGTAATTTTATTGTTCATTTATAATAACCTGCTCCTGCCTTAACTATGTAATATGTAAAGCTTTTTGTACACTGGTCTGAATAGATTCCTGGTTTTCACGGAGTATAGAAGTGCCTTTGTTTTTATTTATAGATTGCCACTTCACTTGGCTTCTTCTGGTTTTGAGTGGCTCCTGCTGGCCACTTCTATTTTTGGACTTAAACTAAAAGTCTATTCATTCTTAATAAAAGTCTGTTTGTTGGTGACAGATCCCTTTTTCGACCAGCTGCAGATGAATATCTCTAGGGCTTTTCACAAATACAACACAAGAATAACTGAGTAAAGGCATTTAACATATTGATGTGAAAAACAATAGGTAACATAAAATGCAAATTTGAAGTATGCACTCACTCAAGCCAGTGCTCAAATTCTGACAATTACCCCAACTGTGTCTGCTTGTCCATCAGGAAAAGGGCTCCCACGCTGATTAAATGCTTTAGGTTCAGAAGCCACACCATTTAATCAAAGTGCAAACAGTGCTGATTTAATGGAGAGGCTCATGAAATTAATAAAATTAATATCTAGCTTTCTTAAGTTTCTAAAGAAATCTACAAACTATATTTAGAGGCCTTAAATCTTTCTGCTTCTTTCTTGACAACAGACCCCACCAGTTCCTTTCTAACACCAGCCTCCTCCGTCTGGCAGACTCAACCTCAAAAATTTCTGTTTGGCTCCTCGCACTTTCTCCAAACTCCAAATCAAAGCGTGTAGCCACAGGCACAGGTAACACTCCCCAACCCTCTCTCTGATACATTGACAACTGCATTGGTCTGCTTCCTGCACCCATGCTGAGCTCATTAATTTCCTCAACTTTGCCTCCAACTTCCATTCTGACCTCAACTTCACTCGGACCATCTGTGGTACTCTCTACCGCCAGGACTTAAGAACTTTTTAAAAGCTATTATTAATGCTTTTTGAGATAGTGATTTAGATGCATATCATATTTTTTACTGAGTTAAGTATTGTATGTAATTAGATTTGCTACAACAAGTGTATGGGACATTGGAAAAAAAGTTGAATTTCCCCATGGGGATGAATAAAGTATCTATCTATCTATCTATCTATCTATCTACTCAATCTCTCTGTCTCCATCTCCAGAGACAGATTATCCACCACCATCTTTTACAAACTCATTGACTCCCACAGCTAACTTGACTACACCTTGTCCCACCCTGTCACTTGTAAGGATAATACTCTGTTTTATCTTTTCTCAAGATGGGACTTTCCACTCCAGTCCAGGATATCCGAGATTAGGGGTATAGATAAGGTAAATGCAAGCAGGTTTTTTCCATTGAGGTTGGGTGAGACTGGAACAAGAGGTTATGGGTTAGGGTAAAAGGTGAAATGTTTAAAGGAACATGAGAGAATAGTGAGAGTGGGGAATGAGTATGGATGGAGGGCTATGGTTGGGGTGCAGGTTGATGGGACTAGGTAGAACAGCATTTCTGCATGGACTAGGTGGGTCAAAGGGCCTATTTTGGAGCTGTAGTGATCTAAGACTCTATGGCTCTATGTCCTTATTTTTCAGAAAATATCCCCAGCCCTCAGCTGCATCTCCTCCATTTTCCACATGTGTGCCTTTAACTCATCCCCCTCCCCACCAACATAACAGAGATAGGGTTCCCCTTGTCCTCACACTATAAATCTCCGCATGCAATATATTATTGTCTTCAATTTCCACCATCTAAAACAGGATCCCACCGCCAGGCACATCTTTCCCTCCACTCCCCCTTCCACTTCCTGCAGGGTCTACTCCCTCATCTGCTCATCTCTCCCCACCAATCCCCCTTCGGACACTCAGAACTCCAACTGTGCTAAGTGTACATCTGCCCCTATACCTCCTTCCTCACTGCCTTCAGGCCATTCGGCTCATTGACCTTGTTCCACCATTCCATCAAAGCTGATTTATTATCCTTCTCAACCCCATGGTCCTGGCTTTTCCCCATAAATGTTGATGCTCTGACTAACCAAGACCTATCAAGCTCCGCTTTAAATATACTCAATGACTTGGCCTCTACAGCCACCTGTGGCAATGAAGTCCACAGAGTCACTACCTTCTGTCTAAAGAAATTCCTCCTCATTTCTGTTCTAAATGTATGTCCCTCTATTCTGTGCCCTCTGGTCCTAGACTCATCCACTATAGGGACCAACCTCCCCACATTCACTCTATCCAGACCTTTCAGTATTCGATACGTTTCAAAGACATTCCCCCTCATTCTGCTAAACTCCAGAGAGTACACGCCTAGAGCCATCAAACGCTCATCATATGTTAACTCTTTCATTCCTGGAATCATTCTTGTGAAATTCCTCTGGACCCTCTCCAATGCCAGAACATCCTTTCTTAGATAAGGGACTCAGAACTGCTCATAGTACTCCGTGCGGTCTGACCAATATCTTATAAAGCCTCTGCATTACATCTTTGCTCTTATATTCTAGTTGTCTCAAAATGAATGCTAACATTGCATTTGCTTTCCTCACCAGCTGTTCAACCTGCAAATTAACCCTTAGGGAATCCTGTTCAAGGACTCCCAAGTCTCCTTGCACGCCCGGTTTTTGAATTTTCTCCCCATTTGGAAAACACTCTACAACTTTACTCCTTCTACCAAAATGCATGACCATACACTTCCCTACACTATATTCCATCTGCCACTTCTTCACCCATTCTCCAAATCTAAGTCTTTCTGCCATCTACTTGCCCCTCCACCTATCTTCATATCACCCACAAACTTGGCCACAAAGCTATTAATTCCATTATGCAAATCATTGATCTATAACGTGGAAAGATGTGGTTCCCTGCAAGACATCACCAGTCACCAGCAGCCAACCAGAAAAGGACTACTTTATTCCCACTCATTGCCTCCTGCCAGTCAGCCATCTGCTATCCATGCTAGTATCTCTCCTGTAATACTATTGCCTCTTAAATTGTTAAGCAGTCTCATGTGCGGCACCTTGTCGAAAGCTTTCTGAAATTCCAAGTAAACGACATCCACTGACTCTCCTTTGTTTATCTTTCCTAATATTTCCTCAAAGAATTCCTACAGATTTGTCAGGCAACTTTCCCTTAAGGAAACCATGCTGACTTTGGCCTTTCTTATCACGTACCTCCGAGTACCTCGAAACGTCAACCTTAATAACGGACTCCAACATCTTTCCAACCACTGAAGTCAAGCTAACTTACTCCCTTATTCTGTTTCTCTCCCCACCCTTCTTAAAGAGCGGAGTGACATTTGCAATTTTCTAGTTCTCCGAAACCTTTCTGGAATCTAGTGATTCTTGAAAGATCATTACTAATGTCTTCACAGTCTCTTCGGCTACCTCTTTCAGAACCCTGAGGTGTAGACCATTTGGTCCAGGTGACTTCAGACCTCTCAGCTTCCCAAGCACTCTATCCTTAGTAATAGGAACTACGCTTAATTCTGCCCTCTGACACTCTCGAATTTCTGACATACTGCTAGTGTCTTCCCAATTGAAACTGATGGAAAATACTTATTAAGTTCATCTGCCATTTCTTTATCTCTCAATTCTACTTCTATAGCATGATTTTCCAGTGGTTTGATATCCACTCTTGCCTCTACTTTACTCTTTAAATATTTGAAAAATTTTTTTTTAGCATCCTCTTTTAAATTATTGGCTAGCTTACCTTCATATTTAAACTTTTATCTCCTTATGGCTTTTTAATTGCCTTCTTTTGGTTTTTAAAAGCTTCCTGATCCTTTAGCTTCCCACTAATTTTTGCTGTTATTTGCTCTCTCGTTTGGTTTTGTGCTGTCTTTGACTTCCGTTGTCAGCCACGGTTACCTCATCCTCTCGTTAGAATACTTCTTCATTTTTGGGATGTACCTTCCGAATTACCCCCAGAAGCTCCAGCCATTGCTGTTCTAAGGCAGCCCCACTAATGTCCTCTTTCAATCAACTTTGGCCAGCCCCTCTCTTGTGTCTTTGTAATTCCCTTCACTCCACTGTTACACTGATACATCTAACTTTATCTTCTCCCTCTCTAACTGCATGGTGAATATATCATTTTATGATCACTGCCTTCTAACATTCTTTTACCATAAACTCCCGGATTAAATTTGGTTCATTACACCCAGTCCAGAAGTGCCTTTCCCCTTATGGACTCAACCACAAGCTGCTCAAAAAAACATCTCATAGGCTTTCTACAAATTCCTTCCCTTGAGATCCAGCACCAACCTGATTTTCCCAATCTACCTGAATATTGCATTCCCCTGTTACTATCATAACACTGCTCTTTTTACATGTCTTTTCTACCTCCTGTTATAATTTGTACCCCACATCCTGGCTACTATTTGGAAGACTCCATATAACTCCCAATAGTGTCTACCCACAAGGATTCTACATCTTCCAATCCTGTGTCACCTCTTTCTACGGATTTGATTTCACTTCTTACCAACAGAGCCACACCACCACCACACCCCCCAAGCCTACCTGCCTGTCCTTTCAATACACTGTTGGATGTTAAGCTCCTAACTATAACCTTTAATCAGTCACAACTCAGTGATGCCCACTCGTGCCTACCAATTTCTAACTTTGCTACAAGATGATCTACCTTATTCCATAAACAGCGTGCATTCAAATAGAGCACCTTTAGTTCTGCATTCATAATCCTTTTCGATTTTCCCTCCACGTTATACTGCAACTCATCCCACTGATGGCAATTTTGCCCTTTCATGCAGTCTCACTTCACACTGCATCTACTTGTACAGCAACTGCCCATCCTCAGCCCTGTCACTCTGGTTCCCACCTTCCCAAGAGCTCCTGCAAACCGGCCCACAAGGATATTGGTCTTCTTTGGGTTCATGTGCAATCTGTCATTTTCGTACAGGCCAAACGTTTTTCATAAGAAGGTAATGAATGATCACTAACGATCGAGAATTTGAAACCTTGCCCCCTGCATTAAGTCCTCAGCCATGCATTCAACTGCCAAATCATCCTAGTCTTACCATCACTGGTGTGTGGCACAGGCAGCAATCTACTTCAGAGGTCCTGCTTTTCAGCTTTCTTCTTAACTCCTTCTATCATAGCAGAGATACCGAAATTATCCTTAGCAACAGGAGAGGTACCAGGGCATTGGAGTATAGCCAATGTTGTTCCACTGTTTAAAAAAGGCTCTAAACGTAAAGCAGGAAATTACAGGCCAGAGAGTCTGACATCAGTTATTGGAAGGTATTCTAAGGGACCGGATATATAAATATTTGGATAGATGTGGACTGATTAAGGACAGTCAGCATGGCATTGTGCATGGTAGGTCATGTCTAATCAAACTTACAGAGATTTTTGAGGAAGTTAGCTGGAAAATGGATGAAGGCAAGGGGTTGGGATGTTGTCTACATGGACTTCAGCAAGGCATTTGACAAGGTCCCACATGAGAGATTGGTCAAAAAGGCTCAGTTGCTCGGTATTCAGGATGAGGTAGCAAATTGGATTAGACATTGGCTTTGTGGGAGACGCCAGAGAGTGGTAGTAGAGGGTTGCCTCTCTGACTGGAGGCTTGTGACTAGTGGTGTGCCGCTAGGATCGGTGCTGTTTGTCATCTGTATCAATGATTTGGGTGATAATGTGGTCAACTGGATAAGCAAATTTGTGAATGGCACCAAATTGGGGGTCTAGTGGACAGCGAGAAAGGCCATCGTGGCTTACAGAGAGATCTGCTTCAGCTGGAAAAATAAACTGAAAAGTGACAGATAGAATCTAATGCAGACAAGTGGCAGGTTTTGCACTTCAGTAGCAACAACCAGGGTAGATTTTACACAGTGAACGGTCGGGCATGTAAGAGTGTGGTAGAACACAAGGATCTGGGAATGCAGATCCATAATTCATTGCAAGTGGTGTCACAGGCAGATGGGATTGTAAAGAAAGCTTTTGGCGCATTGGCCTTCATAAATCAAACTAGAATTGTTGGGGGGTTGGGAACCGAACTGAAGAGACTGGGGAAGAGGAGGTTGGCTCACAAATAGAGGATGCTTGAAGGCAGTGCAAGAAGGTGGATAGGCAGGTGATAGAGAAGGGAAGCACTCATACTGATGGCTTGAGACTATTTTAATGCAAGGAGTATCATGAACAAAGTGGATGAGCTTAGAGCATGGATCAGCACTTGGAGCTATGATGTTGAGGCCATTACAGAGACTTGGATGGCTCAGGGGCAGGAATGGTTACTTAGAGTGCCAGGCTTTAGATGTTTCAGAAAGGATAGGGAGGGAGGCAAAAGAGGTGGGGGCGTGGCACTGCTGATCAGAGATAGTGACATGGCTGCAGAAAAGGAGGAAGTCATGGAGGGGTTGTCTACATCTACAGAGTCTCCATAGGTGGAAGCTAGGAACAGGAAAGGGTCAATAACTCTACTGAGTGTTTTTTAAAGATCACCTAATAGTAACAGGGACATTCAGGAGCAGATAGGGAGACAGATTCTGGAAAGGTGTAATAATAACAGGGTTGTCGTGGTGGGAGATTTTAATTTCCCAAATATTGACTAGTATCTCTCAAGAGTGAGGGGTTTAGATGGGGTAGATTTTGTTAGCTGTGTCCAGGAAGGTTTCTTGACACAATATGTAGATAATCCTACAAGAGGAGAGGCTGTGCTTGATTTGGTATTGGGAAATGAACCTGGTCAGGTGTCAGATCTCTCAGTGGGAGAGTATTTTGGAGATAGTGATCACAATTCTGTTGTTAGGGTCCGGTCCGGAGCCGCCTTCCGGGTCTTGTTCCGGTCCGTGTACTCCGGACTCCGGGCTTTGCAGCCAGCCCTCCTGTCACCCGGAGCCATTGGATCATCTTGGCTTAAGGAGGTACACCTGTCACCTATTAGGGGGCAGGTGTTTATAAGGGGCTCAGGGACTGAGCCTAGTTGGGGGTTTGTCCTGCTCTGAAGTTGGTTTAACTTGCTTTGTCTGCTCTGAATCTGGTTCTGTCCTGCTCTGTATTGGTTCTGCCCAGGGTTCTGTGTTTCTGCCTGGGAGGTGGACCTGCCTGGGATCCACATGGCCTGTCCTGAGGACTCTGACCCTTTCCACCCATTGCTCCCTACGGGTTGTGCCCGCACCTGCCCAGGGTTCTGTGTCTTGCCCAGGCCTCTGTGTTCCTGCCTGGGAGGTGGCCCTGTCCAGGAGTTATGTGCCTGCCCCAGGGGGCTCTTCTGCCTGCCTGAACTCTGGGATCCTCCTGTCCTGCCTGAACTCTGGAATCCTCCAGCCTTGCCTGACCTCTGGGATCCAGCCCTGCCTGCATTACTTCTTGCATGCCATGGCATCCCCATCCTGTCCTACCCCTAGTACTTCAGTGCCTGTGTCCTGCATTTGGGTCCATTCCATGTCTGTGCCTGACAGAATGACCCCCCACCCCCCAAGGCATAGACCCAACAATGCAGGCACTGGAGTCTAGTTCCTGTGACCCCAGGTGTTCTCTCCAGCCTGTACATTCCCCTCCCACCCACCTGTAATGTCCCTAGCCCGACGGACCCTCTTTGGTTGCCAGGAGGATCCCTTGGCGGGGGTGGGGATACTGTTAGGGTCCGGTCAGGAGCCGCCTTCCGGGATTTGCTCCGGTCCGTGTACTCCGGACTCTGGGTCTTGCAGCCAGCCCTCCTGTCACCCGGAGACATTGGATAATCTTGGCTTAAGGAGATACACCTGTCACCTATTAGGGGGCAGGTGTTTATAAGGGGCTCAGGGACTGAGCCTAGTTGGGGGGTTGTCCTGCTCCAAAGCCGGTTTAACCTGCTCTGTACCTGGTTTGTCTGCTCTGAATCCGGTTCTGCCCAGGTTGCCGGCTTGCTCCGTACCCTGTTCCGCCCAGGTTGCCGGCCTGCTCCGTACCGTGTTCGGCCCAGGTTGCCGGCCTGCTTCGTACCGTGTTCGGCCCAGGTTGCCGGCCTGCTCCGTACCGTGTTCGGCCCAGGTTGCCGGCCTGCTCCGTACCGTGTTCGGCCCAGGTTGCCGGCCTGCTCCGTACCGTGTTCGGCCCAGGTTGCCGGCCTGCTCCGTACCGTGTTCGGCCCAGGTTGCCGGCCTGCTCCGTACCGTGTTCGGCCCAGGTTGCCGGCCTGCTCCGTACCCTGTTCGGCCCAGGGTTCCGTGTCTCCGTCTGGGAGGCGGTCCTGCCCAGGATGCAGCCCGCCCTGAGGACTCCGACCCTTTCCACCCATTGCTCCCTACGGGTTGTGCCTGCACCTGCCCAGGGTTTTGCATCTTGCCCGGGCCTCCGTGTTCCTGCCTGGGAGGTGGCCCTGCCCAGGAGTTATGAGCCTGCCCCAGGGGGCTCTCCTGCCTGCCTGAACTCTGGGATCTTCCTGCCCAGCCGGAACTCTGGAGTCCTACTCTACCTGCCTGACCTCTGGGATCCAGCCCCACCTGCATTACCGCTTGCATGCCATGGCATCCCCATCCTGTCCTACCCCTAGTACTTCAGTGCCCGCGTCCTGCATTTGGGTCCACTCCATGTCCGCGCCTGACATCTGTCTCCTTTACCATAGCGTTGGAGAGGGATAGGAACAGACAAGTTAGGAAAGCATTTAATTGGATTAAGGGGAAATATCAGGCAGGAACTTGGAGCATAAATTAGGAATTGATGTTCTCAGGAAAATATATGGAAGAAATGTGGCAAATATTCAGGGGATATTTGCGTGGGGTTCTGTGTAGATACGTTCCAATGAGACAGGGAAAGGATGGTAGGAAAGAGCTTATGAAGGGTTCTAAAAACTATGTAATGATAGAGATCTAGAAGATTATAAGGCTAGCAGGAAGGAGCTTAAGAATGAAATTAGGAGAGCCAGAAGGGGCCGTGAGAAGCCTTGGTGAGCAGGATTAAGGAAAACCCCAAGGCATTCTACAAGTATGTGAAGAGCAAGAGGATAAGACATGAGAGAATAGGACCAATCAAGTGTGACAGTGGAAAAGTGTGTATGGAACTGGAGGAGACAGCAGAGGTACTTAATGAATACTTTGCTTCAGTATTCACTATGGAAAAGGATCTTGGCGATTGTAGGAGTGACTTACAGCGGACTGAAAAGCTTGATCATGTAGACATTAAGGAAGAGGATGGGCTGGAGATTTTGGAAAGCATCAAGTTGAATAAGTCACCGGGACAGGATGAGATGTACCCCAGGCTATTGTGGGAGGTGAGGGAAGAGATTGCTGAGCCTCTGGCAGTGATCTCTTCATCATTAATGGGGACAGAAGAGGTTCCGGAGGATTGGAGGCTTGCGAATGTTGTTCTCATATTCAAGAAAGGGAGTAGAGATAGCCCAGGAAATTATAGACCGTGAGTCTTACTTCAGTGGTTGATAAGTTGATGCAGAAGATCCTGAGAGGCAGGAATTATGAACATTTGGAGAGGCATAATATGATTAGGAATAGTCCGCATGGCTTTGTGCCTTATAAGCCTCATAGAATTTTTTGGGGATGTAACTTAAACACATTGATTGGAGGTAGAGCAGTAGATGTAGTGTATATGCATTTCAGCAAGGCATTTGATAAGGTACCCCATGCAAGATTTATGGAGAAAGTAAGGAGGCATTGGATCCAAGGGGACATATTCTTGTGGATCCAGAACTGGCTTGACCACAGAAGGAAAACAGTGGGTCATATTCTGCATGGAGGTCAGTGACAAGTGGTGTGCCTCAGGGATCTGTTCTGGGACCCCTTCTCTTCATGATTTTTATAACTAACCTGGATGAGGAAGTGGAGGGATCGGTTAGTAAATCTGCAGATCACACAAAGCTTGGGGGTGTTGTGGATAGTGTGGAGAGCTGTCAGAGGTTACAATGGAACATTGATGGGATGCAAAACTGGGCTGAGAAGTGGCAGATGGAGTTCAACCCAGATAAGTGTGAAGTGGTTCATTTTTGTAGGTCAAATATGATGGCAGAATATAGTATTAATGGTAAGATTAATACTATATTCTGGAGGAACAGAGGGATCTTAAGGTCCATGTCTGTAGGACACTCAAAGCTGCTGTGCAGGTTGACTCTGTGGTTAAGAAGGCATATAGTGCATTGGCCTTCATCAATTGTGAGGTAGAATTTAAGAACTGAGAGGTATCTATTTTAATGCTAGGAGCATTGTAAGAAAGGTGGATGAGCTTAAAGTGTGGATTGATACCTGGAATTATGATGTTGTAGCTATTAGTGAAACATGGTTGCAGGAAGGGTGTGATTGGCAACTAAATATTCCTGGATTTAGTTGCTTCAGGTGTGATAGAGTAGGAGGGGCCAGAGGAGGAGGTGTTGCATTGCTTGTCTGAGAAAATCTTATGGCGGTGCTTTGGAAGGATAGATTACAGAGCTCCTCTAGGGAGGCTATTTGGGTGGAATTGAGGAATGGGAAAGGTGTAGTAACACTGATAGGAGTGTATTATAGGCCACCTAATGGGGAGCGTGAGTTGGAAGAGCAAATGTGTAAGGAGATAGCAGATATTTGTAGTAAACACAAGGTGGTGATTGTGGGAGATTTTAATTTTCCACACATAGATTGGGAAGCTCATTCTGTAAAAGGGCTGGATGGTTTAGAGTTTGTGAAATGTGTGCAGGATAGCTTTTTGCAACAATACATTGAAGTACCGACTAGAGATGGGGCAGTGTTGGATCTCCTGTTAGGGAATGCGATAGGTCAGCTGACAGATGTATGTGTTGGGGAGCACTTCGGGTCCAGTGATCACAATAGCATTAGCTTCAATATAATTATGGAGAAGGACAGGACTGGACCTAGAGTTGATATTTTTGATTGGAGAAAGGCTAACTTTGAGGAGATGCGCAGGGATTTAGAGAGAGTGGATTGGGTCAAGTTGTTTTATGGGAAGGATGTAATAGAGAAATGGAGGTCATTTAAGGGTGAAATTATGAGGGTACAGAATCTTTATGTTCCTGTTCGGTTGAAAGGTAAGGTTAAAGGTTTGAAAGCGCCATGGTTTTCAAGGGATATTAGAAACTTGGTTCGAAAAAAGAGGGATGTCTACAATAGATATAGGCAGCATGGAGTAAAGGAATTGCTCGAGGAATATAAAGAATGTAAAAGGAAACTTAAGAAAGAGATTAGAAAAGCTAAAAGAAGTTACGAGTTTGGTTTGGCAAATAAGGTGGAAGTAAATCCGAAAGGCTTCTACAGTTATATTAAAAGCAAGAGGATAGTGAGGGATAAAATTGGTCCCTTAGAGAATCAGGGTGGTCAGCTATGTGTGGAGCCGAGGGAGATGGGAGAGATTTTGAACGATTTCTTCTCTTCGGTATTCACTAAGGAGAAGGATATTGAATGGTGTAAGGTGTGGGAAACAAGTAAGGAAGTTATGGAACCTATGACAATTAAAGAGGTGGAAGTACTGGCGCTTTTAAGAAATTTAAAAGTGGATAAATCTCCGGGTCCTGACCGGATATTCCCCAGGACCTTGAGGGAAGTTTGTGTAGAGATAGCAGGAGCTCTGACGGAGATCTTTCAGATGTCATTAGAAACGGGGATTGTGCCGGAGGATTGGCGTATTGCTCATGTGGTTCCATTGTTTAAAAAGGGTTCTAGAAGTAAGCCTGGCAATTATAGACCTGTCAGTTTGACATCAGTGGTGGGTAAATTAATGGAAAGTATTCTTAGAGATAGTATTTATAATTATCTGGATAGACAGGATCTGATTAGGAGTAGCCAGCATGGATTTGTGCATGGAAGGTCATGTTTGACAAACCTTATTGAATTTTTTGAAGTAGTTACGAGGAATGTTGACGAGGGTAAGGCAGTGGATGTAGTCTATATGGACTTCAGCAAGGCCTTTGACAAAGTTCCACATGGAAGGTTAGTTAAGAAGGTTCAGTCGTTAGGTATTAATGCTGGAGTAATAAAATGGATTCAACAGTGGCTAGATGGGAGATGCCAGAGAGTAGTGGTGGATAATTGTTTATCGGGATGGAGGCCGGTGACTAGCGGGGTGCCTCAGGGATCTGTTTTGGGCCCAATGTTGTTTGTAATATACATAAATGATCTGGATGATGGGGTGGTAAATTGGATTAGTAAGTATGCTGATGATACTAAGGTAGGAGGTGTTGTGGATAATGAGGTGGGTTTTCAAAGCTTGCAGGGAGATTTATGCCGGTTAGAAGAATGGGCTGAACGTTGGCAGATGGAGTTTAATGCGGAGAAGTGTGAGGTTCTACATTTTGGCAGGAATAATCCAAATAGAACATACAGGGTAAAAGGTAGGGCATTGAGGAATGCAGTGGAACAGAGAGATCTAGGAATAACAGTGCATAGTTCCCTGAAGGTGGAGTCTCATGTAGATAGGGTGGTGAAGAAGGCTTTTGGAATGCTGGCCTTTATAAATCAGAGCATTGAGTACAGAAGTTGGGATGTAATGTTAAAATTGTACAAGGCATTGGTAAGGCCAAATTTGGAATATTGTGTACAGTTCTGGTCACCAAATTATAGGAAAGATATCAATAAATTAGAGAGAGTGCAGAGATGATTTACTAGGATGTTACCTGGGTTTCAGCACTTAAGTTACAGAGAAAGGTTGAACAAGTTAGGTCTCTATTCATTGGAGCGTAGAAGGTTGAGGGGGGATTTGATCGAGGTATTTAAAATGTTGAGAGGGATAGATAGAGTTGACGTGAATAGACTGTTTCCATTGAGAGTAGGGGAGATTCAAACGAGAGGACATGATTTGAGAGTTAGGGGGCAAAAGTTTAAGGGAAACACGAGGGGGTATTTCTTTACTCAGAGGGTGATAGCTGTGTGGAATGAGCTTCCTGTAGAAGTAGTAGAGGCCAGTTCAGTTGTGTCATTTAAGGTAAAATTGGATAGGTATATGGACAGGAAAGGAGTGGAGGGTTATGGGCTGAGTGCGGGTAGGTGGGACTAGGTGAGATTAAGAGTTCGGCACGGACTAGGAGGGCCGTAATGGCCTGTTTCCGTGCTGTGATTGTTATATGGTTATATGTTGCAGCTCTATAGGACCCCAGTCAGACCCCATTTGGAGTACTGTGCTCAGTTCTGGTCACCTCACTACAGGAAGGATGTGGAAACCATAGAAAGGGTGCAGAGGAGACTTACAAGGATTTTGCCTGGATTGGGGGACATTCCACATGAGAATAGGTTGAGTGAACTCAGCCTTTTCTCCTCGGAGCGACGGAGGGTGAGGGGTGACCTGACAGAGGTGTACAAGATGACGAAAGGCATTGATCGTGTGGATAGTCGGAGGCTTTTCCCCAGGGCTGAAATGGCTAGCATGAGAGGGCACAGTTTTAAGGTGGTTGGAAGTAGGTACAGAGATGTGAGGGGTAAGTTTTTTTTAATGCAGAGAGTGGTGAGTGCATGAAATGGGCTCCCGGTGATGGTGGTGGAGGCAGATACAATAGGGTCTTTTAAGAGACTCCTGAATAGGTACATAGAGCTTAGAAAAATAGAGTTATGGGTAACCCTAGGCAATTTTATAAGGTAAGGACATGCTTGACACAGCTTTGTGGGCCGAAGAGCCTGTATTGTGCTGTAGGTTTTCGATGTTTCTACTGAGACTGGAAATGGGACGTTATGTTGAAGTTGTATAAAATATTGGTGAGACCGAATTTGGAGTATTGTGTGTCTAGTTTTGGTCACCTGCCTACAGGAAAGATATAAATAAGGTTGAAAGAGTACAGAGAAAATTTGCAAGGATGTTGCCAGGTCTGGAGGACCTGAGTTATAAGGAAAGATTGAAAGGGTTAGAACTGTATTCCTTAGAATATAGAAGATTGAGAGGAAATTTGACAGAGGTATATAAAATTATGAAGGATATTGATAGGGTTAATGTGAGCAGGCTTTTTTCACTGAGGTTGGGTGGGATTACAAGAGGTCATGGATTAAGGGTGAAAGGTGAAAAGTTAAAGGAGAACATGATGGGAAACTTCATTCAGAGGGCCATGAGTGTGGAATGAGCTGTCAGAACAAGTGGTGAATTTGAGCTCGATTCCAATGTTGAAGAGAAGTTTGGATAAGTACATGGATTGTAGGGATATGGTCCCAGTGCAGGTCGATGTGAGCAGGCAGTTTAAATGGTTTTGACATGGACTAAAGGGCCTGGTTCTGTGCTGACCTTCTCTATGACTCTATTCCCTCTTCAAGAAATTCTGTCATTTCCTACGTTTGTCATTGGTACCAATGTGGACTCTACCTTCTGGCTGCTCACCCACTCCCTTCAGAATGCTGTGGGCCTTATCTGAGACGTCCCTGGCCCTGGCACTTGGGAGGCAAAATACCATCTGGGTGCCTCTTTTACATTCACAGAATCTCCTGTTTGTTCCTCTATGACTACTGTACTCTTCTCCCCCTTCCCTTCTGAGCCACAGAGCTAATTCTGCATTAGAGACCTGTTAAGCCGTCTCATTTCCCCCCCACCCCAACAGTATCCAAATAAGTATCCTCAATACTTATTATTGAGGGGAATGGCCACTGGAGTACTCTGCACTGACTGCCTATTCGCTTTCCTTCTCCTGATAGTCACCCAGCTACTTGCCTCCTGTAACTTTGGGGTGTCTACCTCCCTGTAGCTATCACCTCCTCATTCTCCCATATGACCCAAAGGTCATCAAGCTACAGCCCCAGTTCCTGAACGTGGTCTCTAAGGAGCTGCAGCTTAATGCACTTCATGCAGATATATTAATGAGGGAAACTGGGAGTGTTTCAGAATTCCCCCATCTCACACAATGTTACTATCTGTGGATACATTCTCAGTGAATTAGTTATGTACTAATAGACAAAGAAAGAGAAAAAAAAATACTAGAAAACTTAGAACCTCCACCTGTGCTTGTCCAGGCCTGTTTTAATTAGGAGATTGAGAGTGATAATGCTATTTGTAATGCTATTGTGATACAGTAATTTCCTCTGGGATCAATAAAGTATCAATCACTATCTATCCATCTATCTAAGAAACCAGATGTGATGGGATGGAGGGCAGACTTGATGTGCCAAATGGCCTGGTTCTGCTCCTTTGATTTATGGTCCCGTGGTCCATCAGTATTGCTTATTGCATCTAGTGCTCCCATTGTAGCTTTCTCTACATTAGTGAGAGCTGGCACAGATTTGGGGACTGTTTCATCCAGCACCTTCACTCCATCTGCCAAACTGCCAAGATCTCTCAGTGACCAGCTACTTTAGCTATCAACATTGATTTCTCTGACTTCCAGAAGCCACTTGGCTCTGTTCTATCCCCCTCCCTTTGTTTCCTTACCACCTCCTCTTTCTCCTCCCCCACCCTAACAACCTGCTTATCACCTATACTTACCTTCCTCTGGTTCACCGTCTCCTGTCCTTTATTCCATGCTCCACTGTCCTCTGCTATCAGATTCCATTTTCTTCGGCCTTTTGTCTCTTCCACCTATCGCCTCTCAGATTCTCACATCATTTCCACCTTTCTTCTTCCCCTTCCTACCTACCTTCCCTCCTCACCTGGATTTACCTTTCACCTGCCAGCTTGTATTGCTCCCCCATCTTCCCTATTGTTTTACTCTGGTTTCTGCCCTCTTCCTTTCCAGTCACGATGATGGGTCTAGGCCCAAAACATCGACTGTTCATTTCAATCCATAGATGCTGCCTGACCTGAGTTCTCCAGCTCCTTTTCTGTATTGCTCTTAATCTTAAATTGTTAATGTTAACCATTTATGGTCCATCCATGTCTACATGGACATAGAGTCATATGACATGAAACAGGTCCTTTAGCCCAAATGGTCCATGTCAATCTAGATTTCCATCCAAGCCAGTCCCCTTTGTCCATATTCCCCCAGCATCTGAGTATGCTGCTTTCTTTGTTTTCAACATTAAGGAAATAAATATCCAGGTAATAGCAGATAAGCATTTGCTTAGAAATTCTTTTGGGGGTCTAGCAAGTCCTATAAGGCAATCCACCTCCAGTCCAGTTCTGTGGGTGTTGATGGGGCTAATGTGTTATCTGAGAATGCTGCCTTCAGCAGGGGAAACTGGACAGAGAGGTGGGAGGAAGTGCACTTCTAGCTTTACTCCTACATGATTCCTTCCTTGCAAGTAGTCAAGAAATTCCTAGAAGTCTGCAAGGAAGTTGCTTTTTATTCCCCAAAAAGCCTTTAAGAACATCCAAGCCTCTCCTGTCTGTCTCCGAGAACCTCTTTATTGTGATTGAGCTTGGGTTGTGTGCCTGACAAGAATCTGGTATGGGCCATGCTGACAAATTGATCCACCCATTAGAAACAGAGGTAAGTTTCAAAGTACATTTATTATCAAAGTACGTATACAGTGTACAATCCACGTAATTGGAGCTTTGCCTCTAGAGATGTTGTCCTGGTAGAAGACACCGAAGTTGACTTGCCAGTGGATTTGGAAGGTCTTGCAGAGAAAAATTTACTGGGAACCCTTCAGTGCGCTGAGGTGTGTTCATGTCTTTGAAGCACATCGGAGAACAGGGCTTATTGCTGCCAGCGTAGCCATGAGTTGTACTGGGTCTATGGATCTGATCTCCAATCATTCTTCTCCATACCACCATAAGTTGTGCTGAAGCACCAGTTCAGTTTTCATTATCATCAGGTAACATTACAGCTCTTCCCATGACAACCACTGTACAGGTGCAGAAAATGCCCCTGTTGTGAGGGAAAGCACTGGCCAGTCTGTATTATACTCCAGCACCCAGCAAGCAGTCATGTGGGCCAATCAGCTGTTCTATCAGCCCTCGTTGGAGGAGGCAGCCAGTTCATTGTCTGAATAGTTTTGGGAGGTGGCAACTGGAGAGAGATTTCGGCATAAGCAGAATTACGAAAGGGCACAGAACAGGTGGTGCTCAAGAGGAGAGGTAGAAAGAGCTTTATTTAATATGGGAGCATTCATTAAATAATAGATCATCTATCAGTGATGAAGGGGAACAGATCAAAAACATTAACTGTGTCTCTCTCCACAGATGCTGCCTGACCTGCTGAGTGTACCAGCTTTTCCAGTTTTGTTGCAGGAGTCCAGCATCTGCAGTTTCTTTTGATTTTCATCCCTCAGTGATGTAGTCCTTCAAGAAACGACAGCCCCACCCACACTGCAGACAAAGATCAGCAACAAACATTTGTGATAAGGTGAGAGGCTGCCATTGGAAGAGTCAAGGTAGCCTGTTTTCTGAAACATGCCAACCAATCAGGGTGCAGAGACAAGACGGGCACGGTAGGTCATCGAGGTTGCAGGGGAATCAGCCAGGCTCTTTCCAAGCAACACATCAGTAGAAACAAAATTATTTTTTAGAAAAAAACTCGAGAAGAAATAAAACGTTACTTTTGGAAAGATTTGCACACCAGCAGAAGAGTGGTATAACTTGCAAATGTATATCGCGTATCCCACCTTCCTTCCTCAGGTTCCATCACTATCACCCCTCAGCTTTGATCACTCTTCACTCCTCCAACCCACTGCATCCTATCTTTTGCTTCTCCACTTCCTTTGACCATCTTATACTGAACATCTCCCCTCTACTTCTCAGCTGACACTATTTAAAATCTCGCTCTTTCACCGTTTGGGCCACCTGCTTTAACACCACTTTAAGTGGCTGGATTCCAGTTTTGTTTGATAATCTCTCTTGGATATTATCTTAAAGTACTACAGAAATGCCAGTGTTGTTGATTCTCCCTATAATGGATTATCTACCTGCCACATTATTATTGCAGTGATAATCCTTCACCCACCAATCTCCATTCCGTCTTTTGATCTCTTAAGCTGGCGTGCTTGAAAGTTCAGTATTCTCTGCAAGTGTGCCCAGTGATTTCATGTTATTTATTCTGTCAAAGAGCTCTGAACAAAACCGGTATCATCTGGCTATCATGATCACAGATAGAAGAAAAAACAATATTTATTTTCAGAATGAAAAGTTTGTATTTATATAGTTCCTCTCAATTTCCACTTCTTGTATTTCTTTTCCTTGGAGCCGAGGTGATTGAGAGGGGATCTTGTAGAGATACACAAACATTTGAAGGACAAGGATAGAGTGGATAAAAGGAACATTTCCCCATACCAGAGGGCATAGAGTTGGGAAGGGAGTAAGAAGTCTGCGGGAGTGGATAAAAGGAACATTTCCCCATACCAGAGGGCATAGAGTTGGGAAGGGAGTAAGAAGTTTGCGGGAGTGGATAAAAGGAAACATTTCCCCATACCAGAGGGCATAGAGTTGGGAAGGGAGTAAGAAGTTTGTGGGAGTGGATAAAAGGAAACATTTCCCCATACCAGAGGGCATAGAGTTGGGAAGGGAGTAAGAAGTTTGCGGGAGTGGATAAAAGGAAACATTTCCCCATACCAGAGGGCATAGAGTTGGGAAGGGAGTAAGAAGTTTGCGGGAGTGGATAAAAGGAAACATTTCCCCATACCAGAGGGCATAGAGTTGGGAAGGGAGTAAGAAGTTTGCGGGGAATTTGAGGAAGATTTTTTTTCATTCAGAGGGTTCTAAAGTTAGAATGCTCTGCTTGGGTGGTAGGCATACTCCTAACATTGAAGAATATTTAAACAAGGCTTAAATCACTAAAGTATGAAAGTTACAGACCATGTCCTGGCAAATAGAAAGAATGTAGATACATTTTGATTGTTAGCAAGGCCAAAATGGCTAAAGGGCCTGTTTCTGTTTCCTAAGACAACTTCAGATATCCAAAACAGCTGAACACCACTCCAGAAAGATTAGATTCACCTTTCTGAGAGTAAACAATTTCTCCAAAAAATGAGAAGTTAGTCAGAGTCCAGTGGAGAATATTAAATGAAGATCACCACCTTGTGGACATTTGAATTTGGTGCATCCTGAATAGATTATTTATATTCTGCTTTTGTTATAAAATTAAACTGATGGTTTTTGAAAGCATTAAATTCTTAATTACATACATATTTGTTCTTTTACTCATTGCATACCATTCATTATTCTGCAGTTTTCATGCAAAGACAATAAAATGTCACAGCACGTCCTAATACATTGCAGAGACAGGCCCTTCTACCTGCCATGCCCCTGCTTTCTGCCCGCCTCTCAGACTCCTACACGCGAAGGAATAATCCTAGCTTCTCCAGCCTCTCCCTATAATTCAATCCCTCTGGCAGCATCCTTGTAAATCCTTTCTGCACTCTTTCCAGTTTAATAATGCTTCTCCTGTAGCAGTTGAAAGCAAAACTGAACACAATATTCCAAATGCGGCTTCACCAGCTTCCTATGCAACTGCACCGTGACCTCCCAATTTTATGCTCAAGCCCTGACTTATGAAGGCCAGTATGAGAAAAGCCTTCTTCACCACCCTATCCACATGTAACTCCACTTTCATGAACCATGTAACTTATACTGCAAGGTCCCTCTGTTCTATAACACTCCTCAGGACCTTATCGTTCACGGTGAAAGTTCTACCCAGACTTTGCTTTCCATAATTCAGTTTCCATTTATTCAAATTAAACTCTATTTGCCCACATACTCAGCTGATCAAGATCCCTTGTAATTTTTCCTAACCTTTTCATTGTTGACTATACGACATTTTTTAGTGTTACCTGCAACGTTACTAACCATGTGTAACCCGGGTTAATTAAACCCAAAGTTGTAATGTTAGAAAGTTCTACCTGCTGAGGGATGAAAACAAGGTTTACCAATTTTTAAAAAAGAGAATTTGAAAAAAATGCTATGCGAGGGCGGGTCGGGCTAAACATAGGATGGACAACAAGAGAAGTGCAGCAACGATTAGAAGCTGAAAACATGAACTGTTAAGAGGGGAATTAGTAGTGAGTATCTTTACCCTACTAACCTGAAACCCTCAGGGTGACACCCCTGGAGGAGAGACAATAGCAATAAAAGATTCACTGGAGCTACAGCTATAACATGCAGCAGCTACAATGAGACAATATCGGCAGAGACCAGAGTCCAAAATCCCTACCGTGTAGTCGGTAATTAGTTCTGTAAAATCATACCAAGGCATTTGGTCAAGTTTTGTACAAGTTTGTGAATTAACTCTCCGTGGATGATCAACTATTTCATCCAATGAACCAAGATGGAGAGCCACCCAAGTGAAAAACCACTGCGGGAATAAAATGGGTAATGATGCAGAGGATTTAATACGTTTGGATGTATGTGTTTATTTTCATTCAAAGAATCCAAATTTGATTTTCTGCAGGAACTGATTATTTTTGCAAAGACTTTGATAAGTTACTGAATGAGATTTACTTTGTTTAAGAGTTGTGATGTTGGAGAATTGTAGTAATACCAGTTAAACTGTGTATGTATAATTTTTGAATTTGAATTTAAACTTGTAGATATACTGTCTGAAACTGAAACTGAAGTTAACTATAATACTTGAGAATAGGAATTATATTTGGTTTCTTACCAACTAGAGGTAAGTTAGAAGGGAAGTTTAATCTGTAAACTTTTAAATAGGGAATAACACTGATCTAAATAGAGAAATTGGAGTTACAAAAGTTATTCTAATGAATATCGCTGATTCTAATTAAACAGGAATTTGGCACTTGTTGATGTCTAAGATTTGGAACCTAAACAAAATGTTTGAATTTTGAATTGTTCTTGCTCATGTAAATATTTTGTACGTATTGTTTTTCTTGTAAACAAAACCTTATTTCCAGAAGTGTGTGGTTTCTATTCAAAGCCTCCTTCCGATACCTGGATTCTTCTGATGGCCTATTAGCATGGAGTGCAATTTGATTTTCTCAAAATAGTGCAATGACTAGTCACACACGATAAGACTGGTGCTACACAGGTGTTACACATGCCTTGTGCATTTTTATCGAAATCATAAATATAGATGTTAAATAACAATGGGCTCAGAACAGACTTCTGAGGCACACCACTAGTCACAGGGCTCCCATCTCAGATTCAGATTCAGTTTATTGTCATTTAGAAACCACAAATGCAATGCAGTTAAAAAATGAGACAACGTTCCTCCAGAATGATATCACAAAAGCACATGACAAAACAGACTACACCAGAAAATCCACATAACGTTTGGCAATCCTCAATCCAGAGTCCAGAAAGGCTGTTGCGTATTAATATCACGCTACCATCTGAGAAATAACTTTCTACTATCACCATTTACTTTCTACCATCAAGCCAATTGTTGATCCAATTTGTCAGTTCTCTCTACAGTAAATTCCATGCAACCTAACCTAAAAAAGGTAACTAAAAAAGCAAAAAAGGAGAGACGATGAAATATGAAGGTAAGCTATCCAATAATGCAAAAGAGGATTCCAAAGTTTTTATCAGAGTAAAAGAGAGGTGAAAGTGGTCATTAGACCATTGAAAATGACGTAGTAATGGGGAACAAAGAAATGGCAGATTTGTACTTTGCATCAGTCTTCACAGCAGGAGAAACCAGTAGCATGCCAGAAATTCAAAAGTGTCTAAGGAAGCTCCAAAATGGTGCCAAGCTGTGACCTCTGTTGAATCGCAGCTCAGATTTACTTGTTTTTTAAAAAAAATATTTAATTGTTTTTTTTAAATTGTTTTTTAGGTTCCTAAGGATGATTTTGGGGACAGAGAGGGCAGTTAGGGGCCAGGTTAGAGTTTAGGGATAGGGATGTGAGGGAGATAGAGGTCAAACCAGAGTACAAGTCTCCGGTCGGCATTTGAAAACCTGTGACTCCGACGTGGGATATCCGTGGTCGCGTGTCAGTAGTTGGACCGGTAGAGAGTGGACGAGAGCTCCCAGGTTGGCAGGTTCTGGAGTTGGAGTTCCATCAGGCAGGAGCAACGCTTTCCGCTCATTCGGTGAATCTCGAGTCCCAGGCCCAGTGTTTAGTAACTGGCAAGTCCTGGGACTGATGCCAAGGATCGTGCCTGAGGGGTGAATCAGAAATCTGGAAGTTGAGGCCCATTGGACAGAGCCAGGTCTGCAGGTCACTGGGGAGGCGAAAGCCCAGTGTTTGCAGGACCAAGTCTGATGGAGGCTGGAGGCCTGTCTTGGGGTTAAAGGACTGTGTATTTGCGTAGGCAGAAGGGAGGAATGGAGCTCGTCTTCGCTGTTGTTGTTTTGTTATTTGTTCTTTTATGTTGGCAATGGTATGTGTGGCGACGATTGCTGCCTGCTTCCAGCACACCCTCGGGTGTTTGTTGTTACGGCAAGCAACGCATTTCACTGTATGTCTCAATGTACATATAAAAAGCTCATCCTGAATCTTGGGAGAAATTAGTGTAATCTTTCGATTAATTGCTATCATTAAGGAGAAGGTGCTTGAGAAGCTGAAAGGTCTGAAGGTAGATATGTCATCTGGATCATTGTGGAGGCTTTGGTAGTGATCTTGCAAGAATCATTAGATTCATTTGTAATTTTCCGGTTCTCTTGAACCATACAGGAATCACTAGATTCTCGAGTGGCTCAGGAGCACTGGAAAATTACAAATGTCACTCCACTCTTTGAAAAGGGAGGAGGCAAAAGAGGAAACTATAGGCCAGTTAGCCTAACCTCAGTGGCTGGCAAGATGTTGGACTCCATTATTAAGGATGAGATTTTGGCGTACTTGGAGGCATACTATAAGATAGGCTGAATTCCACATAGTTTCCTTCAGGAGAAATCCTTTCTGACAAATCTGTTGGAATTCTTTGTGGAGGATCAGAGGGATCTTGGGGTCCAAGTCCATAGGACACTCAAAGCTGCTGCGCAGGTTGACTCTGTGGTTAAGGAAGCATACGATGCATTGGCCTTCATCAATCGTGGGATTGAGTTTAGGAATACAGAGGTGATGTTGCAGCTATATAGGACCCTGGTCAGACCCCACTTGGAGTACTGTGCTCAGTTCTGGTTGTCTCACTGCAGGAAGGTTGTGGAAACCATAGAAAGGGTGCAGAGGAGATCTACAAGGATGTTGCCTGGATTGGGGAGCATGCCTTATGAGAATAGGTTGAGTGAACTTGGCCTTTTCTCCTTGGAGTGACGGAGGATGAGAGGTGACCTGATAGAGGTGTATAAGATGATGAGAGGCCGATTGTGTGGATAGTCAAAGGCTTTTTCCCGGGGCTGAAATGGCTAGCACAAGAGGGCACAGTTTTAAGGTGCTTGGAAGTAGGCACAGAGGCGATGCCAGGTTAAGTTTTTCACACAGTGTAGTGAGTGTGTGGAATGGGCTGCTGGCAACGGTGGTGGAGGCGGATATGATAAGGTCTTTTAAGAGACTCCTGGACAGGTACATGGAGCTTAGAAAAATAGAGGGCTACGGGTAACCTGAGGTAATTTCTAAGGTAAGGACATGTTTGGCTTAGCTTTGTGGGCCGAAGGGCCTGTATTGTGCTGTAGGGTCTCTACGTTTCTATGTTCTAAATAACAGGCAGGATAGACAAAGGAAAGACAGTGGATGTTGTTTACTTGGATTTTCATTAGGTCTTTCATAAGCAAAACAAGAGCCTTAGTATCTTTTCCATTACAGTAAAGACACTGGCACGGACAGAAGAGTGGCTGACTAGCAGGAGGCAAAGAGTGGAAATAAAGTGGGCCCTCTCTGGTTGTCTGCCAGTGACTGGTGGTGTTCCACAAGGGTCAAGTGTTGGGTCCATTATGTTTCACATGATATATTAATGGTCTAGAAGACAGAATTAATGGTTTTGTGGCCAAGTTTGAGGATGAATCAAAGATAAGTGGAGAAGCAGGCAGGATTGAGGGAGAAGTTCTCTGCAGAAGTACTTGGACAGATTAGGAGAATGGGTAAAGTGGCAGATGGAAAAGAGTATAGAGAAACGTATGGTCATGTACTTCGGTAGAAGGAACAAAGGCGCAGACTATTTCCAAACGGTGCGGGTTCAGAAACTGAAGGTGCAAAGGGATTAGGGAGCCCTAGCGCAAGATTCATAGAATATAAGCATAGAACATTGAACAGTACAGCCCAGGAACAGGCCAGTCAGCCCACAATCTTGTGCCGAATCAGCAAAAAAGCAAATCAAAAATACCCAAACACTAATCCCTCCTCCCTACACCACGTCCATATCCCTCCATCTTTTTTATGTCCATGTGCCTTTCTGAACATCCCTTAAGAGCCTCTACCAACATACCAGGCAGTGCATTCCAGGAACCCACCACTCTCTGAGTAAAAAACTTAACCTTCACATCCCCTTTGAACCTACTCCCTCTCACCTTCCACGCATGCCCTCTGGTATTAGACAGTTCTACTCTGAAAAAAGATACTCCCTGTCTTCTCTGTCTCCGCCTCTCATAATCATCAGATCTCCCTTTAACATCAATTACTCCAGAGAAAACAACCCAAGTTTGTCCAGCCTCTTATGACAGCACAGGCTCTCTAAACCAGGCAGCATCCTGGTAAACCTCTTCTGCACCCTCTCCAAAGTCTCAACATCCTTCCTACAGTGGGGCAAGCAGAACTGTATGCAACCCCCCATGTGTTACAATTGCCTTTAACTTGCCCTTCACAGTGTACTGTCTCCTTGCGTTTGCCCTAGCGAGGTGCAACATTTCACATTTATTTGGGTTAAACTCCATCTGCCATCTCTCTGCCGATATCTTCAAATGATCTATATCGTGCTGTGATCGTTGCCAGTCATCTACTCTATCCACACCTCCACCAATCTTGATATCATCTGCAAATTTACTAACCCATCTACATTTTCATCCAAGTTATTTATATACATCACAAACAGCACAGATCCCTGTGGAACTCCACTAATTATGGGCCTCCGGCTTGAAGAAGTCCCTTCAACCACCATATGTACAGTCCAGTTCTGGATTGAAACAGCCAATTGACCATGGATCCCATGTATCTTGATCTTTTTTGGCTTGTTTATACTCCTCATGAGCTTTGCTTGATCCTAACTTCCGAAACTTTACATACTTTACCTTTTTCTTCCTGACTGAATTCATCGCCTCTCTGGACATCCAAGGTTCTCTTATCGTTCCATCCCTGTCCTTCTTTCTACTCTGTGCAATTGATCTTTAAACAGCCTCCAGATGTCTGATGTGGACTTGCCAGAAAATAAGTGATCCAAATTAACACTTCTTAGTTCCTGCCTCATGCTGTTATAATTTGCTACTTTAATTTAAAACTCTCCATAAGGACCATATCTATCCTCAACTATAAAAGGTAAGGCATTGTGGTCACTGTTTCCTGACTGTTCAGCCAGTGAAAGGTCAGTCACCTGGCCAGGCTCATTACCCAACACCAGGTCCAGTATAGCCCCTCCTCTCATTGGACTGTTCACGTTGATTTAAGCAACCCTTCTGGATACACATAACAAATTCTGCCCCATCTAAATCCTTTGCACTGAGAAGGTCTCAGTTCATTTTAGGGAAGTTGAAATCCCCCATATTATTTTACACATTTCCTTAATCTATTTACCTAACTGTTTCTCAATGTCCCAGTGGCTGTTGGTGGTGGAGGGGGGGGGGGGGTGAGGGGGGGGGTCTATAGTGCAATCCCATCAGTGTTTTTGCACCCATCTTATTCCTGATTTCCACTCAAATGGACTCAGTGTCTGACCCCTCCATTATGTCTCCCCAAGTGCAGCTGTAATATTGTCCTAATTAGTAGGGCAACTCCACCCTCTCTTTAACCTCCTCCTCTATCTTTTCTAAAACGTTGAAAACCTGGTACATTAACCATCCATTCCTACCCCCTCTCAACCAAGTTTCAGTAATGGCCACAGCATCATAGTTCTGTGTACTGATTCATGCTCTAAGTTCATTACCCTTGCCCATAACACTCCTAGCATGAAAATATACACACTTGGAACTATTCGACCCATCGTACCTGTTATTTCAATTTTTCCTTTCAATACCTTCCCTGACATAGAACCATAGAACATTACAGCACAGAAACAGGCCTTTTGGCCCTTCTTGGCTGTGCCGAACCATTTTTCTGCCTAGTCCCACTGAACATCTGCCATCTGGTCTGATCCTTCCCTTACTGACCTGGGGCTCCAGTTCCCAGCCCTCTGCAAAACTATTTTAAACTCTCCAGAGTAACATCAGCAAACCTCCTGGCCCAGATAATGGTTCCCCTCCAGTTCAGGTGCAACCCGTCCTTCTTGTATGAGTCACCCCTTCCTCAGAAAAGGTTCCAAAGATTCAAGAACTTGAACCCCTGTCCCCTGCACCATCTTTGCAGCCTCTCGTTCATCCATGCTATCATCGCATTCCTATCTGCACCAGCCCGTGGCACGACCTGCGTGCAGCAATAAAATAAGGCCCTTTGGCCCACAATCTTATATAACCATATAACAATTACAGCACGGAAACAGGCCATCTCGGCCCTTCTAGTCCGTGCCGAACGCTTACTCTCACCTAGTCCCACTGACCCGCACTCAGCCCATAACCCTCCATTCCTTTCCTGTCCATATACCTATCCAATTTTACTTTAAATGACAATACCAAACCTGCCTCTACCACTTCTACTGGAAGCTCATTCCACACAGCTACCACTCTCTGAGTAAAGAAATTCCCCCTCGTGTTACCCTTAAACTTTTGCCCCCTAACTCTCAACTCATGTCATCGTGTTTGAATCTCCCCTACTCTCAATGGAAAAAGCCTATCCACGTCAACTCTATCTATCCCCCTCATAATTTTAAATACCTCTATCAAGTCCCCCCTCAACCTTCTACGCTCCAAAGAATAAAGATCTAACTTGTTCAACCTTTCCCTGTAACTTAGGTGCTGAAACCCAGGTAACATTCTAGTAAGTCTTCTCTGTACTCTCTCTATTTTGTTGATATCATGTGCAGATGTTTTAACTTACTTCAAGATCAATCTAACCCTTCCCTCCCACATAGCCCTCTATTTTGTCTATCATCCACGTGCCTGTTTATGATCTTAAATGTCCTTAATTAAATGGAATACACCGCCAACCATGGCAGCACTTCCCACGTAGCCACCACTCTCTGTGTGAAGAACCTACCTCTAACATCCCCTGTACTTCTCTCCAGTCACCTTAGAATTACGCCCTCTTGTATTAGTCATTTTTAATATGGGAAAAGTCACTTGCAGCCACTCTATCTCTGCCTTTTATCATCGTATACATTTCTATCAAGTAACCTCTAATCAGCCTTCGCTCCTAAGAGAATATTCCTAACTCGATCAACCTATCCTCATAAGACATTTTTTCATTTTTAGAATCTTTTTGATACATAATCTTCTACAGCTATAAAATGATACAAAACTTCAACAAATTGATATATATACAATTAATAAAGCTGAAGGGAAAAAAAGCTGATTGTAATATATGAAATCTCATAAGAGATGTGCTGCAGTCCAGATAGCATCCTGGTAAATCTCCTCTGCACCCTCTCTAAGACTTCTACATCCTTCCTATAATGAAGCAACCAGAACTGAACAGAATACAGTGTATTTTAGTGCATAGGGCCATGGGTTATTTGGGACAACTCTTAAAGATCAAAAACTAATTGACAAAATAGCCAGGATCCCATTCATTTATTTGGGACACTATGCCACTTAATTGAGACAGGGGGCTGGTGCCAAACAGTTGTATGCACTTGTGTGGCCATTAGACACCACACCATGCTTACAGCCAACAGTTTTTAAATAGCATCAGTTGTGAATTCTTGTGTTCAAAAAGCAGAGATTTTTGTCACTGATAGTTGGCAAGAAATTAACAGTAAGACAATTCAGAACTGTTTTGCTCACTGTAGTTTCAAGCATTCAGGCTTGGAGATGCCAGAAATGGCTGGGAGTGAAAGTGAAATGATTTCACTACTTCAGCAAGTTAGAAACTATGAAGAGTTTGAAGGTATAGACAAATATTTTGAATGTTACAATGATATTGAAGATTTGGAGGATGCAACTGTTGAAAGCATTGTTTGAGAATGGTCCATTATCTGCACTGGGAGTCTGCGCTGATTTTATTCATTTATAATCAATCAAAAGAACACGGCAGCATACATTGGATTGAATTCCTCCATAGATAACCATTAGGAACAAATAATCTAATGATTTAATATTATTTCTTATACACAGAGTCACACCACTCCCTCTGCCTATTAACCTATCTTTCCGATACACCGTATATCCTTGGATGTTCACCTCCCAATGGCAGTCACCCTTTAGCCAAGTTTCAGAGATGGCCACATCATACTTGCCAATCTATAGCTGAATTTCAAAATTGTCTATTATTGCCCTGCAAATCATCCAATTGGTTGTGATTATGCCTCATCTCCTACCTGTCCTTCCTATCATCTCTGTTGTACCTAAATGAGTACCTTGCATCAGTGTTTACTGGGGAGAAGGATGTGGGGGACAGTGATTATCAGTGTGCAATGCAGAATATACTACAGCATTTTGAGTTAAAGGAAGAGGTAGTGTTGGGTTGGGTTGCTTAACAAAGATCAAGCTGGTTAAGTCCAGGGTCTGATGTGAGTTATGGGACTCATGGGATCCCAGGTTATTGAGAGAGGCATGTGATGAACTTGCTGGAGCCCTGATCAAGATTTTCGTGCTCTTTCTTATGACAGGTGTGGTCCCAGAGGACTGGTGAGTAGTATTGCATTATTCATGAAAGTAAATAGGATAATCCTGGAAACCATAGATAGATATATAGATAAAAACTTTATTGATCCCAAATGAAATTAAAGTGTCACAGTAGCATTACAAGTGCACAGATATACAAATAATCAAATACTAGAAGAGAAAGCCTCATATCAGTGACAGGGAAGCTATTAGGGAGTGTTTTATTAATGTTTCAAAAAATGTGCTTAATTAGGGACAGTCAGCATGGTTTTGCATGGAGTAAATTGTGTCTTACTAATTTGATTGAGCTTTTGAGGAGGTGATGAATTCCATTGAATTCCTGTTCCTGTGCTGTTCCATCTTCTATCTAACTCTATCTTCAGTACATTATTCCAACATAATTACATCATCTCTGATTCCACAAATTCTAATTTTATTTAATAACCTTGTATGGCACTTTAAACCTTTAGAAACTACAAATATACAGTATCTCATCCCTGGCTTCCATTTATTCATTTAGCTAGAAAACCCCCCGCTCCTGAAATTGTCTGCCAGTGGATCAGCTGTACACCACCCACATCTCATTAGAGACTACCGATGCTGAAATCTAGAGCAATGAACAATCTGCTGGAGTCAGGCAGCATCACTGAGAGGAAAGGAATTATTGAGGACTGCATGTTTCTCTGTGATCACAGCAGACTTTCACCACCTGTCAGGTTCTAACCTACACACCAGTGCTTTTTCAGGAGAGGGGATGATGCACCATCAATAACTCATGCTGAGACTTAGGAAGTGAGATATCGGCTTTTATTGACTGGAAGAATAAACAACACTACATCCTGGGGAAAATGAGGGAGAGCAGCAGCCCACAGTCGCCTTTATACAGGGGTCTGTGGGAGGAGCCACAGGAGCAGTCAGCAGGGTCTGTGGGAGGAGCCACAGGAGCAGTCAGACAGGTATATCTAGTTCACCACATTCACCCCCCCTTTGTTTTAAAAAAGTCCCCAAGTATATTTACAGGTTAAGTCTATCAGGTGGTCGAATCGTTCGCTGCGATCTACGTAGCTCCGGCTGCAATTGCACAGGTGCCGGAGGTGGTGATGGCACAGGTGCCGGAGGTGGTGTTTGCACCGGAGGCGGAGAGTGGGTTGGTTCTGTCCCAACTGGAGGTGTCAGGGATCCCTCGCGTGTGTGCGAGGTCCCCGGAATAGACGCGTACGAGATGCCCGGTACATGAGCGTCGTGAGGAGTCTGGGTGTGGCACGGTGTGTGCGGTGTCACCTCGGGCACAGGGTGCATAGTTACCGTGGAGTGTACGGGGTAGTGGTCTGCTGCTCCGGCGGGCGCCAGGTCGCGGACAGAGACCGTGTCCTCCCGCCCATCAGGCAAGACCACGTAGGCATACTGGGGATTAGCATGCAGGAGGTGAACCCTCTCGACCAGCAGTGAGTACTTATTACTCCTCACATGTTTTCGTAGCAGCACTGGCCCCAGGGACGTCAGCCAAACTGGTAGGGTGGTCCCAGTGACAGACTTCCTGGGAAAAGAGAATAGGCGTTCGTGAGGGGTGGCATTAGTGGACGTACACAACAGGGAGCGGATAGAGTGGAGTGCCTCAGGGAGGACCTCCTGCCATCGGGAGACCGGCAACCCTTTTGACTTAAGGGCTAAAAGTGTGGCCTTCCACACTGTGGCATTCTCCCTCTCCACCTGGCCATTCCCCCGGGGATTATAGTTCGTGGTTCGACTAGTAGCAATGCCCCTAGCTAGCAGGAACCGGCGCAACTCGTCACTCATAAAGGAGGACCCTCTATCACTGTGGACATAGCAGGGATATCCGAACAGAGTGAAGAGCTGGCGCAGGGCTTTTATGACCGACGTGGTAGTAGTGTCGGGGCAGGGAACGGCAAAGGGGAATCGCGAGTACTTGTCAATAATACTGAGAAAATAGACATTGCGGTCGGTGGAGGGAAGGGGGCCCTTAAAGTCAACACTCAGTCGCTCAAAAGGGCGGGTGGCCTTGACAAGCTGCACAGTGTCAGGATGGTAGAAGTGCGGTTTGCACTCAGCGCAGATTTGGCAGTCCCTGGTCATCGTCCTGATGTCCTCCAGGGAGTACGGCAGGTTCCGGGCTTTAATGAAATGGTAAAATCGGGTGACCCCCGGATGGCAAAGATGGGCATGAAGGGCATACAGCTGGTCGAGCTGTGCACTAGCACACGTTCCCCGGGATAGGGCATCAGGGGGCTCATTGAGTCTGCCAGGCCGGTACAGGATATCATAATTGTAGGTGGAGAGTTCTATTCTCCATCGCAAAATTTTATCATTTTTGATTTTGCCCCGCTGTTGGTTGCTGAACATGAACGCAACCGAGCGCTGGTCGGTCAGCAAGGTGAACCTTTTGCCGGCGAGATAGTGCCTCCAGTGCCTAATAGCTTCCACTATGGCCTGGGCTTCTTTCTCCACCGCGGAGTGCCGAAGTTCAGAGACTTGAAGGGTACGAGAGAAGAATGCCACTGGTCTGCCTTCCTGATTGAGGGTAGCAGCCAGCGCGACGTCAGAGGCGTCACTCTCTACTTGGAAGGGAATGGTCTCGTCCACCGCATGCATCGTTGCTTTGGCAATGTCCCCTTTAATGCAGCTGAAGGCCGCGCGGGCCTCGGCAGAGAGGGGAAAAGTGGTAGACCTGACCAGGGGGTGGGCCTTGTCTGCGTAATGGGGGACCCATTGGGCGTAATAGGAAAAAAACCCAGGCACCGCCGGAGGGCCTTGAGAGTGGTGGGAAGAGGGAGTTCTAACAGGGGGCGCATACAGTCGGGGTCAGGGCCAATGACCCCGTTTTCCACGAGATACCCAAGGATAGCAAGTCGGGTGGTTCTGAACACACACTTGTCCCTGTTATAAGTAAGGTTCAAAGCTTCGGCCACTTGGAAAAATCGTTGGAGGTTGGCGTCGTGATCCGACCAGTCGCGACCACAGATGGTGATGTTAGCTAGATAGGGAAATGTGGCCTTCAGTTTGTACCGGTCCATCTCCCTCTGGAAGACTGAGACCCCATTTGTGACACCAAATGGGACGCGCAGGAAGTGATAGAGCCTGCCACCCGCCTCGAAGGCGGTGTAGGGGCGGTCCTCTGGGTGGATGGGGAACTGGTGGTAAGCAGATTTCAGATCTATTGTCGAGTACACCTTGTACTGAGCTATCTGGTTGACCATATCCGCGATGCGGGGTAGGGGGTACGCGTCAAGCTGCGTGAATCTATTGATGGTCTGGCTATAGTCCACAACCATCCTATTTTTCTGCCCAGTCCGAACAACAACCACCTGGGACCGCCATGGGCTTGTGCTTGGCTCAATGATCCCCTCCCCGAGCAGCCGCTGCACCTCTGAATGAATAAAGGCCCTGTCCCCTGCGCTGTACCTCCTGCTTTTAGTCGCCACCGGTTTACAGTCGGGGGTCAGGTTGGTGAACAGCGATGGGGGAGGGATCTTGAGGATGGAGAGGCTGCAAGTAGTGTCAGTAGCACAGCTATCGGCATGGTGCTGGGCGGGATGTGTGGTTCGGTGTGTATGTGCGTGTGGTAACGGAGTATATGGCGAAGTCCTACCAAACTGAGGATTCCTGACAGTGAGTGGTGGGAGGGGCCCGTCATATGCCATAGTCACACTTTTGAGATGGCTCTGGAAGTCGAGCCCCAACAGCACAGGTGCGCACAGTCGAGGTATGACCAGGAACGCAAAGTTCCGATATTCTGTGCCCTGCACCACCAATGTCGCTACACAACCCACCCGGATGTCTGTGGAATGCGACCCAGAAGCCAAGGTGATCTTCTGACGTGCCGGCCGTGTCACGAGTCCACAGCGTTGCACTGTGGCCGGGTCAATAAAACTCTCAGTGCTGCCCGTGTCAAACAGGCAGCTAGTCCTGTGCCCCTCCACCAGGATGTCCATCATTGACCTTGCGAGCTGGTGTGGAGCGCTTTGATCGAGGGTCACGGTAGCCAGCGTTGAACGGGGCGAGTCGGGGGCGGGGCCTGGTGACGCCGGCAAAGATGGCCGCTCACATCCGGGCATGCAAGATGGCGGCTCCCAGGTCGCACACGGGTAGGTAGGGGCGGGGCATGGTGACGCCGGCAAAGATGGTTGTCCACATCCGGGCATGCAAAATGGTGGCCCCCAGGTCTCAGACGCAGCGCTGCTCGACCCCGGGCGCGGTTTAGATTTACAGACCTTGGCGAAATGGCCCTTCTTCCCACAGCTGGAACAAGTCGCTTCGCGAGCCGGGCAGCTGTTTCTGGAATGTTCCTGAAGCCCACAAAAGTAACAGAGTTTTATGCCTGGCGAATTCGAGGAGTTCGTGATACCGCGACTGGCAGCGGCGTTGGCGAATTCGCTCGGAACCGGGGAATCGCGCGGCTGGACCGCCTCGGCGTACAGCTGTGCAGCCTCCAACGTATCAGCCGTCTCTATCGCTGAGCGTAAGGTAAGATCAGCTTTTTTCAGCAGCCGCTGGCGCAAATACACTGACCTGACTCCAGTCACAAAAGCGTCTTGGACCAAGAGTTCCGCATGCTGTTCCGCTGTGAGCGTTTGGCAGTCACAAGTCCGCACGAGTGCCTGTAGAGCTCGGAGAAATTCAGCAGTCGACTCCGTAGGCCGCTGTTTTCGTGTTGCCAAGTGATGCCGGGCATAAACTGCATTTACCGGCCGCAGGTACTGTCTTTTGAGGGCGGCAAGCGCCCCCTCGTAGGTCGAGAGGTCCCTGATGAATGAATAAACTTTTGGGGCGACCCTCGAGAGGAGAAGTCTGAGCCTAACAGCTGAGTCGGTGGCACGAACCTCCTCCAAGTATGATTGGAAGCATACAAGCCAGTGTTCAAAGGCAAGAGCTGCTTCAGGGTCTTGGGGGTCCAAATCTAAGCGTTCTGGGCGTAAAACGGTTTCCATGTTTTAACTTCCAGTCAATAAAATTGATGCACCATCAATAACTCACGCTGAGACTTAGGAAGCGAGATATCGGCTTTTATTGACTGGAAGTATGAACAACACTACATCCTGGGGAAAATGAGGGAGAGCAGCAGCCCACAGTCGCCTTTATACAGGGGTCTGTGGGAGGAGCCACAGGAGCAGTGGGTCTGTGGGAGGAGCCACAGGAGCTGTCAGCAGGGGTCTGTGGGAGGGGCCACAGGAGCAGTCCGCGGGGGTCTGTGGGAGGAGCCACAGGAGCAGTCAGCAGGGGGTCTGTGGGAGGAGCCACAGGAGCAGTCAGCAGGGGTCTGTGGGAGGAGCCACAGGAGCAGTCAGCAGGGGGTCTGTGGGAGGAGCCACAGGAGCAGTCAGCAGGGGTCTGTGGGAGGAGTCAGCAGGGGTCTGTGGGAGGGGCCACAGGAGCAGTCAGCAGGGGGTCTGTGGGAGGAGCCACAGGAGCAGTCAGCAGGGGTCTGTGGGAGGAGTCAGCAGGGGTCTGTGGGAGGGGCCACAGGAGCAGTCAGCAGGGGTCTGTGGGAGGAGCCACAGGAGCAGTCAGCAGGGGGTCTGTGGGAGGAGCCACAGGAGCAGTCAGCAGGGGTCAGTGGGAGGAGCCACAGGAGCAGTCAGCAGGGGGTCTGTGGGAGGAGCCACAGGAGCAGTCAGCGGGGGTCTGTGGGAGGAGCCACAGGAGCAGTCAGCAGGGTCTGTGGGAGGAGCCACAGGAGCAGTCAGCGGGGGTCAGTGGGAGGAGTCACAGGAGCTGTCAGCAGGCGTCAGTGGGAGGAGCCACAGGAGGAGTCAGCAGGGGTCTGTGGGAGGAGCCACAGGAGCAGTCAGCAGGGGTCTGTGGGAGGAGCCACAGGAGCAGTCAGCAGGGGTCTGTGGGAGGAGTCAGCAGGGGTCTGTGGGAGGAGTCAGCAGGGGTCTGTGGGAGGAGCCACAGGAGGAGTCAGCAGGGGTCTGTGGGAGGAGCCACAGGAGCAGTCAGCAGGGGTCTGTGGGAGGAGCCACAGGAGCAGTCAGCAGGGGGTCTGTGGGAGGAGCCACAGGAGCAGTCAGCAGGGGTCTGTGGGAGGAGCCACAGGAGGAGTCAGCGGGGGGTCTGTGGGAGGGGCCACAGGAGCAGTCAGCAGGGGTCTGTGGGAGGAGCCAAAGGAGCAGTCAGACAGGTATATCTAGTTCACCACAGGGGATTTATTTTTATTATTATTTTTGAAAAATGTACAATCACGTTCAGGCCATACATAATTATCTGCTTATTTCTGAGGGCCTAAATTAAATCCAGTCCAGGTTTCTTAAAGGATTAATTTCTGGATTTCTGTAGGCCTCCCCTATTTCTCACATCTTCTCTACCTTTTGACCTGAAAACATAGACTGACTTTCTTGCCCTGAGTACCATTCAATGGGCACCCACCACAACTATTGTTCCCAGCAAGTCTGATTAACATCGAAGATTGAATAGGGCATCATAGATATGGCAACTCCTCTCTGCAGAATGTCATCAGAATCACAACCAGGTTTAATATCACTGGCATAATGTCGTGAATGTTTTTGTTTTGTTGCAGCAGTACATTGCAATACATAATTTTAAAAGCAAAATTACAATGAAAAATATATTAAAGCAATAAATTAAGTAAGTAGTGCAAAAAGAGAAGAAAAGAAGTGAGGTAGTGCTCATTGTCCATTAAGAAAACCTGATGCCAGAGGGGAAGAGGTTGATCCTGAAATGTTGAGTGTGTGTCGGCAGGCTCCTGTACCTCCTCCTTGTTGGTAGCAATGAGAAGAGGGCACGTCATGGGCAATGGGGGTCCTTAATGATTGATGCTGCCTTCCTAAGGCATCGCCTTTTACAGGTGTCCTGGATGCTTGGGGGACTAGTGTTCATGCTGGATCTGGCAGAGTTTACAACCTCCTGCAGCTTTTTCTGATCCTGTGCAGTGGCCCTTCCATACCAGATGGTGATGCAACCAGTTAGAATGCTCTCCATGGTACACCTGTAGAAATTTGTGAGAGTCTTTGGTGACATACCACATATCCTCAAACTCCTAATGAAATATAACCACTGTCATGCCTTCTTTGTAATTGTATGTTAGACCCAGGATAGATCTTCAGAGATGTTGACAACCAGGAACTTGAAATGGATCACCCTTTACACTACTAATCCCTCACTGAGGACTGGTGTGTGTTTCCTCAAATTCTCCTTCCTGAAGTCTACATTAAATTTCTTGGTCTCACTGGTGTTGAGTGCAAGGTCGTTGTTGGAACACCATTCAACCAGCTGATCTATCCTGTACACCTCCTCGTCACCATCTGAAATTCTGCCAACAATAGTTGTGGCATCAGCAAATTTATAGATGGCGATTGAGCTGTGTCTAGCCACACAGTCATGTTTGTAGAGAGAGTAGAGCAGTGGGCTAAGTACGCATCTTTGAGGTGCACCAGTGTTAATTGTCAGTGAGGAGGAGATCTATGATCCGTACTGGCTGTGGTCTCCTGATGGGTAAGTCAAGCATCCAGTTGCAGAGAGAGGTACAGAGGCCTAACTTTAGGAGCTTGTTGATTAGAAACGGGGGTATGATTGTGTTGAACACTGAGTTGTAGTCAATAAACAGCAGCTCAAGCTAGATATTGCACATTTTCATGCTGTCAATGAGCTGAACGCATTTTCAATCATTTTTAACTGTACCCTTAGGACCAAAAATTTAGATCAAATATCATCGGAATGATAATAGGGGCCTTTAGGCTATAGGTCATATTACCTGCTACACATAATCACGTTCAAACACCATCAAAAGCCAAAATATCAGCTGCAGAAAATTAAAAATGCTACATTAATGCAAAAAGATTTGAGGCACATCAGTGAAGAACCAATAAATCTGGGCTCAGTTTCCAAAGCTTCACATTATTGGAAAGGTCATTCCAAAGCTTTCACACTGTGGAGAAGGTCATTCCAAAGCTTCACGTTATGGAGAAGGTCATTCCAAAGCTTTCACACTGTGGAGAAGGTCATTCCAAAGCTTCACGTTATGGAGAAGGTCATTCCAAAGCTTCACGTTATGGAGAAGGTCATTCCAAAGCTTTCACACTGTGGAGAAGGTCATTCCAAAGCTTTCACACTGTGGAGAAGGTCATTCCAAAGCTTCACATTATGGAGAAGGTCATTCCAAAGCTTCACGTTATGGAGAAGGTCATTCCAAAGGTTCACATTATGGAGAAGGTCATTCCAAAGGTTCACATTATGGAGAAGGTCATTCCAAAGCTTTCACACTGTGGAGAAGGTCATTCCAAAGCTTTCACACTGTGGAGAAGGTCATTCCAAAGCTTCACGTTATGGAGAAGGTCATTCCAAAGCTTCATGTTATGGAGAAGGTCATTCCAAAGCTTTCACACTGTGGAGAAGGCCATTCCAAAGCTTCACGTTATGGAGAAGGTCATTCCAAAGCTTCACATTATGGAGAAGGTCATTCCAAAGCTTCACGTTATTGGAAAGGTCATTCCAAAGCTTTCACACTGTGGAGAAGGTCATTCCAAAGCTTCACGTTATGGAGAAGGTCATTCCAAAGCTTCACATTATGGAGAAGGTCATTCCAAAGCTTTGCACTATGGGTAAGGTTCATGTTGGGTAGGTTGCAACAAAACTGATAGACTGATTGCAGCATCCTGTCCACAGGAAATTTCTGTTATGCAAACACAAGGATGATAAAGGACAAATTAGATGAACCCTTCTCCCTTTTTTTGGTAAAGGAATTCCTGTGTTTCAAATGCCTTTGATGCATTAGTGGAAAGGATTTTCACTTTACACTAACCTGGCTTCTGCATCATTCAGAAACATACAAAACAAAAAGAATGCAAGGAAATGGAAAGATGTTTTCTCCAACCATTAACATGATGAATACACGAATAGGGGAATGGGCTTCCTTCCCCTAGCCCCTAAGACACCAAGTTTGAGTACATCACCTCCATTACTACACAGATTTGGATTGAGTGTATTGGCGCTGCTTTTGTTTCTTTCTGTCCCCAAAAGTGTGATCCTGGAGTCCATTAGCAGTCATGTATGGCTCTACTCTGGTGGGGAACAGTCTATCACTGAAACATAATTTCATGACAGTATAGTACTACTGGATATAGCACAGTTGAGGAATAGACTTACTGGGGTTTGGTTTTGCAGAGATATGGACTGTTGAAGTACGATTCTAATGGAGTAGGCACTGTTGAAGCACAGTTTTGAGGAGTTTGTAAGAAATCCTCCCCAATGACAATTCTTGCCAAAACACATTTCTAAAGTCACTTGTGTTTCCTTGTCAGCCTTAAAGGCATATCACAATGGCCAGAAAGCCTTAGAGTATGACATTTTTTACATGAGCACTGAGTAGTCACATGGTTTCAGGTAGTGATGCGGCCACAGTCACACAGGTTTAAAAGCTGCAGTTAGCATGCAAATTGAGAAGTGTATCAGCAATGAAGGTTTGGCTGTCCTGTTGCTGAAGACTGAGGTGATTTGGACTCCAGTGTACAGAGAGAAGTATTCAAAGAGAGCCCAGCACATGAGGATCCTTTAATGTTAGAAACTGAAAAACTAGCTTCTACCTCCAATGACTTGAAAGACCACATGATGAAAAGAATTTAAAAGTGTTTTATTATAAATAGACTTCATACATCAACTTCCACAGTGTCATGCACAAAATCCATTTCCAACTGAATTTAATTCATTTCTTCGTAAGTACACAATGTATTTACAAAATTATTTCCATCAACTCTTTTCTTGTTTTAAATTCTACTCTAAATTCCAACCTTAAATACGAAAGATAATAATGCATGCATCATCTTTTTAATACAACTATAAAAGTTAGTGTATTATTTCCATAAGATATTTACAAATCGTAAGTGAATATATATTGTGCAGAACATAAATATAATTTATGTTAGATGTACAATCTGGAATCACTATGGTTTGTAATATGTACACACATCCTATAATAAATGTCTTATACTCAAAATTATAATTGAAGAAGGGTAGCTTTAAAAGTCATTGGTTATACCTGTTGAGGAAACCTCTTACATAAAGTCCACATTTAAGACAAATTGTTAAACTTTTCAATTAAATTTTCTGCATCCTGAAATGGCAGAAACAATATCTTTGTCATGATATCAGTAGTGAAACCAGCATTCCTCAAGAATTCTGACTGCCAACATCAATACTCTACCCTGTAATCAGCCCGATTTAGACACATTAATCCATTTAAGAAAATTCAAGTCCAGGCAATGGATCTGACCCACTATACATCAGTATTTGATTTTCTAAAAGTGAAGACTTGATTTGTCTTTTCATTCACAGGGTTTATGCTTCATGATTTTTTGATTTCAAGTGTATTTTGTTTCACCATAAACATAGGTTGCCTTTATTGACAAAGTCCAATTTACAGACTGTAATCTGCACTGTGTAAAAGCAGCACAGAACACTGCTTTCATGCATTGAACAATTCAGAGATTTCAACCTGGAGTCCTAAAAGAGCCCTTCACTGAAATTTGTAAAACAGTAAGAGAGGGAAATTTAGAGAAGTGTTGAGTATGTTCCACTGAGTAAACATAGCACACCCAGCAAATCTTCAGCTTCCTTCCTCTGCATACCAATAGAGACAAGCCACCAGAAATAAGTAAGCCTGCAAGCATACGCTCTGCAAGCAACATCTGTTAAGTATTAAGTACAGCATCTGGAATCCTCAGAAAGGAAGATTAATGGTCAAGTGGAAAATACAAGATTGTTTTAGAAAGCATCAATAATTATACTCATATTAATCATAATCACATTTTCTGAAGGTACTATCTGAATAATATCAAAAGATCAAAACAGGTTTCAGAAATAAACACAGTTCTACCAAATCCTTGTAGTATCTGACCAAATTACACATCAAAACCTAAATTTGGCACCAGAGCTTTAACTATCCAACCTCCTTTCAGACTGAGATTTACCTTTAGTATTCACAGTAATTTGCCCATTTATTTGGAGAGTTAAGGTTTCAGCTGTTGTTGCAGCTGTGTGACTAAAGGTCAGCAACTTTAAACTTACACAAAATTATCACTGGGCAAACTTAACATTAATGCTACATGTGTTAGTTAAAGCTATGAGGTACCAAGTCACATTTGGCACCACAGCGACCAAATCATAATGACTAAACACTGCAACCATGGTAACAAAGACTGGGAAAAGGTACATTTAACTGTACGGGAGTAACTGACACTAACATAGGTTATTGAATCTTAATGAGTGCTGTACAGAATTAATCCTGAACATCATCAAGTGTCAGACACTACAGTGATTTGGACTATCATATCCTCACAAGTCTGTCAAAGCATCATTCAACAGTTAACAAAAAAAAAACACAAATCATAATTTCCAAGACAAAAGTTCAGGAAAATGATGTCAATGCTTAGTGAACACTTAATCTGTTAGTTATTTATTAGTTTAATAAAAAGACATCTTTTCCTACATACATGAATTAACCTGGCAATTCCAGTGCTGGATAATTAGCTTCACATTCCAGTCCATTTGTTGTATGATGTGACCAACCTATACCCACAGCTGTGGTCACTCAGTCCACACCATCAAAACCTTCAGTGTTCTCTATTGCCAGGTGAAGCTTCTCTCGTAATTCCTCAAATGATTCATAAGGTGGCAGATCCAGGCGATTGAAACTGGAAGAAAATTTAACAATCTGTATTTAATGTCATCTTAACCAATGAGGATTTATTTTTGTTAATTTTCAATACACGCGCGCACACACAAACCTTGCCTTGGCCTTGTCATTCTGCTGAGGGTGCACACTTCAATGTCTTCCCATTATATTCTAGTGATGGGTCCTCAAAGGTTTGGCTTCATGGAGCCATTCCCGCCATACATGGTGGAACATTTCATTTTTTTTGGTAAGGAGGATGTGTAAATGTGTATATATTCCTTGTATACTGAATTTAAGATAGGTACTTCTGTTTATTTTGTAATATGTTTGTAACTACATTGTGGGGTTCTAATTCATGTGTGGAGTTGTTAACTTTGTGGGTAATTAAAGATGGTATGTCTTGGTGTCTTAAAAATACAGGGCGGATCTCTCTCAAGGGGGAGAGGAAGGAAGGGGGGGATGGGGGAGAGGGGGGGGAGAGGGAGAGAGATATATGCCAGTAGTTCACACTGGACATAGTATGAAGCTATAATTGTGCTTTCTGGTAGATACTTTTTTGTAAATATAGGAAATTTTCTTTTCACTAATTTTGTAATTTTGATTTTTTTTTGACACAGTAAATAAACACCTTTGCACGAAAGTGCTAAGTGACTCGAACCATTTTTCTTCTATTGCATCCCACGATCTAACACGTGATGGTAGCAGTGGGATGGCTGGTTTCAGATGGCTGTTTAACTCGGAGAACAGTGGAGTTGCAGTCTCAAATTAGGAAACTCCCTGAGGAAGGAATGATGCAGAGAGTCCTCAGAAGAGGAAGAACTTCAGCCCAGAGCCAAACTCTCTGAACCCTCACTGGAAAATCTGTCCCGAAGCTTTTTGTTTGCTTTTAGGAAGGAACTCCAAAGCCTACAGAAGGGTCCGAAGATGTTGTATTGACAATATTGCGAACTGTCTCCTCAGATTCAAGAGGATGGCCTGTGTATGGCAAAGGCTGGAGGAGTAGTGCCACTACTGATGGGTAAAGCTCTCAAAGCCTACACTGCAACGGACAAAGAGAGGTCCAACAACTAGAAGGAGGCCTTGTTGGCCAAATATGATATCTTAACAGAAATTTATCATCAACACTTACAAACCAGTGTTCTACCACCAGGGAGTCATGGAGACTTATCATTCCATAAGGGATCTCTACCAGCAATGAATTTGACCAGAGCAGCAGTCCAAGGAAAATATTGATGAGGTCATTGTTCTCGAGCAGGTTCTTCCTCCAGACACCAGAACATGACTTTGAGAGCACGAGCCCGTGGATGGACTCACTCTAACCCAACTTGCCTGCAGCCCCTCAATTCCTGCAAAGGGGGGGGGGGGTGCCCTCACAGCCATCATTCCAAAGCAACAGAGACCCCAACCCTACAAGGGATTCTCAGGGTAACTCTGTGGAATTGGGGAGTGGGAAAAACAAGGGCAAAGAACCTGTAGTAGTTTCTTGTAAGTCTTTTATTTGTTACCATTGTCAGCAGTCAGGTCACAAGTCCTCTGGGTGTCCTCTCAAGAAGCCCAAACTGTCAGGTATGTGGTATGTACCAAGAAAGGGGGAAAGTGATGTTGGTGAATGGTTGTGAATATAATAAAAAGCAAGCAGAATGTGGGGAGAAAAAGCCCATCTTTATAACAGTCAAAGTTAATGGAAAACCTGTTGAAGCTCTTTTAGATTCTGGTAGCTCACTGTCATTTATTAAGAAAAGTCTTGCCCTTGCGGTTGGTGTTGACTCCAGTCACCAAACACCTATGCAATGGGTCCATAGTTACTGGAAGTCTGGGCCACTGGCAGAATTCACTACTGAGCTGGATGACCACAAGTACTTGATGTAAGTAGGGGTGCTGGAGAAACTGCCTTTTGACATGATTCCAGAGAGAAATTTGGCTGTGTTACTGAGGAAAGGAAATAACCAATCAATAGAAAATGTATTTTGGCATGACTTCTGCTAAATCCAAGGCAGTGGCCGGGTTAGAACCTCTGCCTGAATGGTGGTCTGTGCGATGGAGGAACCAAAAGGCTTAGGAAGTCATGCTGGTAACAGTGCTGCGGGAAATATGCTGGCTCTCCTGATTCTGTTGATATTTGTACAGATAATGTGCCCATTGATGATTATACTAAGGGACCTGGGAAGGTTGAGTTCTCCCATCTCGAGGGCACCAGCCAGCAACTTCACACAGCTGTTGCAGCAGAGAGCAGGACTGACAAAGGCCCTAAAGCATTCCATCAGGATCAGATCCGACCAGGGTTCAGTACTCCAGCACGGCTACAGAGAATCAGAGCAACATGTGGGAGTCCTGAAGGATGAGATTCGGACTACGCTGGAGCTGTGAATCACTGAGCTTTCAAATAGTGAGTGAAGCAGTCCTATCATTATCGTCCCCAAGAAGGAAGGTACCCTAAGGGTATGTATTGATTTCCAGAAGTTGAGTACCATTTCTTTTTTGATGCTTATCCTATGCCCGTATTGATGACCTACTAGAAAGGATTGGACGGGCAACCTACATTACTACACTGGACCTTTGTAAAGGCTACTGGCAGGTTCCCCTGGATGACCAATCAAACCACTCACTGCCTTCTGCATACCCCTGGGTCTGTTTCAGTTCACCATGATGCCCTTTGTTCCTCCTGCTGCCCAGCCACCTTCCAGCAGCTGATGGACTGGCTGCTCCACGGCTGTGAGGGCTGTACTGCAGCCTACCTAGCTGATGTGGTCATCTACAGCTAGACATGGTGAGAGCAAATGGAACATCTGCGCAGGGTCCTGGGGAACACTCATGCTGCCGATCGCACCCTCAACCTACAAAGATCTGAGTAGGCAAGAAGGGAAACCAGATACCTTGGCTACCAACTAGGACTTGGAAATGTTCAGTCACAGGTGGACAAAGTGCAAGTGATCCACGACAGACCCGGACCATGCACCAAGAAGGAAGTGAAGTCCCTTCCAGGTCTGTAGGGTGGTATCGCAGATTCATTCCCCAATTTGCCACTTCTGCTGCACCTTCAACTGGGAAGTTTGTAAGCAACTCAGTGACGTGGACATGAGTGGGAGAACACTTTTCAAGCCCCTAAGGCCATCACTATATGTGCCAACCAGAAGCCATGGATGACCGCAGAGTTGCGTGAGCTGCTGAGGTCCCGTGACTCCACCTTCAGAGCAGGCGACAAGACAGCCCTAACAACAGCAAGGGCCAAACTGTCCCCAGCCATCAGAGGGGCAAAGTGTGCACATGCCCAGCTAATCCACAGTCACTTCCAGGACAGCGGTGACACGCGGCGCATGTGGAAGGGCATCCAGGACATCACCAATTACAAGACAACATCACCTGATTGTGCAGGTGATGCCTCCCTCCCAAATGCGCTGAATAACTTCTACACCCTGTTTGAGGCGGAAAATAACGTGGCAGCGAGGAAGTCCACCCTCCTACAAATGACCAGGTGCTGTGTCTCCCCATGGCCGACGTGAGAAGAACCTTGTGCAGGGTCAACCCACGGAAGGCTGCTGGACTAGACAATATTACTGGCAGAGTGCTCAGAGGATGTGCAGACCAGCTAGCAGATGTTCTCACTGACATCTTCAACATCTCCCTGAGAAGCGCCACCATTCCAATGTGCTTCAAGGCTGCCACCATCGTCCCCGTGCTGAAGAAGTCTTCAGTGTCCTGCCTAAATGACTACCATCCCATTGCACTTACATCCATCATCATGAAGTGTTTCGAGAGGCTCATCATGAGGCATATCAAGACCCTGCTGCCCCCCTCACTGGACCCCCTGCAGTTTGCGTACCGTCCCAACAGCCCAACAGATGACACCATTGCCACCACCCTCCACCTGGCCCTAACCCACCTGGACAAAAAAGTCACATACGTTTGGATGCTGTTCATAGACTTCAGTTCAGCATTCAGCACAATCATCCCTCAGAAACTGATTGGAAAGCTGAGCCTACTGGGCCGGAACACCTCCCTCTGCAACTAGACTTCCTGACTGGGAGACCTCAGTCAGTCCGGATCGGGAGCAGCATCTCCAACACCATCACACTGAGCACGGGGGCTCCCCAGGGTTGCGTGCTCAGTCCACTGTTGTTCACTCTGCTGATCCACGACTGTGCTGCAACACACAGCTCGAACCATGTCATCAAGTTCGCCGATGACACGACTGTGGTGAGTCTCATCGGCAATAACAAGTCAGCTTACAGAGAGGAGGTGCAGCGGCTAACGGACTGGTGCAGAGCCATCAATCAACCTGTCTCTTAATGTGAACAAATAAGATGGTCGTTGACTTCAGGAGGGCACGGAACGACCACTCCCCGCTGAACATCGATGGTTTCTCGGTAGAGATCGTAAACAGCACCAAATTTCTTGGTGTTCACCTGATGGAGAATCTCACCTGGTCCCTCAACACCAGCTGCCCAGCAGCGTCTCTACTTTCTGCGAAGACTGAGGAAAGCCCATCTCCCACCCCCCCATCCTCATCACATTCTACAGGGGTTGTATTGAGAGCATCCTGAGCAGCTGCATCACTGCCTGGTTCGGAAATTGCACCATCTCGGATCGCAAGACCCTGCAGCGGGTAGTGAGGTCAGCTGAGAAGATCATTGGTGTCTCTCTTCCTGCCATCACGGACATTTACACTATACGCTGCATCCGCAAAGGAAACAGCATTATGAAGGACCCCATGCACCCGTCATACAATCTCTTCTCCCTCCTGCCGTCTGGGAAAAGGCTCCGAAGCATTCGGGTTCTCACGACCAGACTATGTAACAGTTTCTTCCCCCAAGCTATCAGACTCCTCAATACCCAAAGTCTGGACTGACATCTTGCCCTATTGTCCTGTTTATTATTTATTGTAATACCTGCACTGTTTTTGTGCACCTTATGCAGTCCAGTGTAGGTCTGTAGTCTAGTGTAGCTTTCTCTGTGTTGTGTTTTTTATTACGTAGTTCAGTCTAGTTTTTTGTACCGTGTCATGTAAACCATGGTCCTGAAAAATGTTGTCTCATTTTTACTCTGCACTGTACCAGCAGTTATGGTCGAAATGACAATAAAAGTTGACTTGACTTGACTTGACTAAAGCCTACATGTGCTCTTCAGCTGTCAGACTTTGACAAACGGTTCCTTGTCCAGGTGATGCCTCGGGAACAGGCACTGGAGCAGTGCTGGCCCAAGGAGAACCTGAAGAAGAGTGATCCGTCCTTTGCCTGAGCCGTGAACTCTTCCAAAGGGTATTGAAAAGGAGTGTCTGCCCAGTAAATGGGTCGACAGCCTCCAGTACTACCTCCTCGGCAGGGAGTTTGACCCTTACACAGGCCACAGAGCATTGACGTGGATTCAGACAATGAAGGACTGTAACGCTTGAGTGGCACGGTGGTACCTGGAGCTCCAGCCCTTCAAATTCTGTGCCCACCATAACACAGGGAAAGGGAATGTTACTGCAGACTACAGGTCTCAGCTGCCAAAGGGTGGTAATGTGTGTGTAAATACATGCACGCACGCACACACGCACACTTCATTGACTTCCCCCCAGTATATTCTAGCGATGGTGCCTTCGCCCCCATACAAGGTGGAACATTCCATTTCTTTAGTAATGAGGATGTGCAAATGTGTATATATCGCTTGTACAGTTTGTATATTGTATTTCAGAGGGCTACTTCTGTTCATTTTGTAATATGATAGAAACTACACTGTGGGGTGTATAAAATTCTAATTCATGTGTAGTCTTAAGTTAACTTTGTGGGTAATTAAAAAAGGTGTGTCCTGGTGCCCAGAAATAACAGGCGGATTGCTCTCAGTAGGGGATAGAAATCGTGCTGCCAGTAGTTCACACTGGTCATAGTATAAAGCTGTAACTCTATTTTCTGGTAGATATCTTTTTGTAAATGTAACAGCCTGGGAAAGGTTTCACTGCTAACGTAATAGTTTTTCTGTAGCAGCAGTGTTTGGGTTACAGCTAGAGATAACGGGGGCTTTGGAATGTGTGATGTCCAATGAAGGGAGTTTTTTTTCTTCTTGTGTGTCTGCAACCGAGGTGATCTGGGTCTTCTGTTTGGCAGAAGATGAAGAGAGAAGATGCCAGAACGGAGAGGTCATAAACTGCAGGATGGAGTGGGGCTGGGAGTCGATGGAGCCGGGGAAATCGATGGAGCCGGGAGTCGATGGAGCCGGGGAAATCGATGGAGCCGGAAATCGATGGAGCCGGGGAAATCGATGGAGCCGGGAGTCGATGGAGCCGGGGAAATCGATGGAGCCGGGGAAATCGATGGAGCCGGGGAAATCGATGGAGCCGGGGAAATCGATGGAGCCGGGAGTCGATGGAGCCGGGGAAATCGATGGAGCCGGGGAAATCGATGGAGCCGGGGAAATCGATGGAGCCGGGGAAATCGATGGAGCCGGAAATCGATGGAGCCGGGGAAATCGATGGAGCCGGGGAAATCAATGGAGCCGGGAGTCGATGGAGCCGGGGAAATCGATGGAGCCGGGGAAATCGATGGAGCCGGGGAAATCGATGGAGCCGGGGAAGTCGATGGAGCCGGGGAAATCGATGGAGCCGGGAGTCGATGGAGCCGGGGAAATCGATGGAGCCGGGGAAATCGATGGAGCCGGGGAAATCGATGGAGCCGGGGAAGTCGATGGAGCCGGGGAAATCGATGGAGCCGGGGAAATCAATGGAGCCGGGAGTCGATGGAGCCGGGGAAGTCGATGGAACCGGGAGTCGATGGAGCCGGGGAAATCGATGGAGCCGGGGAAATCGATGGAGCCGGGGAAGTCGATGGAGCCGGGGAAATCGATGGAGCCGGGGAAATCGATGGAGCCGGGAGTCGATGGAGCCGGGGAAGTCGATGGAGCCGGGGAAATCGATGGAGCCGGGAGTCGATGGAGCCGGGAGTCGATGGAGCCGGGAGTCGATGGAGCCGGGGAAATCGATGGAGCCGGGGAAATCGATGGAGCCGGGGAAGTCGATGGAGCCGGGGAAGTCGATGGAGCCGGGAGTCGATGGAGCCGGGGAAATCGATGGAGCCGGGGAAGTCGATGGAGCCGGGGAAATCGATGGAGCCGGGGAAATCGATGGAGCCGGGGAAGTCGATGGAGCCGGGGAAATCGATGGAGCCGGGGAAGTCGATGGAGCCGGGGAAATCGATGGAGCCGGGGAAATCGATGGAGCCGGGGAAGTCGATGGAGGTCTAACGGAAGGGAAACTGTGAGCTCCAACGTGCACGTTAAGCTGTTTCATTAAAATTGGCCCTTTCTTTTTGTTTTACTTTACTAACCCTTTAGTCGAATCTATATACTACTAAAACTCTCATGCTCTGTTTGTACATTTGGGATCTCCAATTAGCGCAAACGGTGCATTACAGTGGCAATATTTTTGGCTAAATTGACTTAAAATGCGCTAACTTACAGGATGCAGGCAAAGTTCAGGGTTATATATTTGTATAAAATTGTTCACGTGCCCCGCTTTCACCCGAGAGCCGATGTCAGCCATGATGGAAACTGCATCGCGACACCACAACACATATGCGCACGCCCAGCCTCAGAAGCGACTCACGATGCTCACAGCAGTGACACCAACACGAGCAAAAGGGCAGGGCAGCTCTATCTCGAATGGTCACATTCTGCTAATCACCATCAGCATGTGCAGGATTGGGACAGATCAAACTGCCACCCATCAATAAGGGATAATTAAATCTTATTGTAATGATATACTTCGAGACACCCATCAAACACTTTGCTGCAGTCAAAGGATAGCGGTGACTATATCATGTCCATTTAGGAGAGCGTCAACCGCATCATCAAGAAAAATCAGCATCCTGGAGGCTTTGGTGTTACTGCTTCGTATCTTCTATCCAGCATTAGGGTAAAAAAATATGGACAGCCTAGTTATGCCGTATGGAAAGAGAAGGGGACATTATGGTCAACAGATGACGCCAAACGTCGTCAGGAAGCAGCAAGGAGAGGGAGAGAACAAGAATCGGATGAGGCCAGGGCCGCACGACTCCAAGATCAAAGAGTCAGGACAAAAAAGATGAGAGAAGAAGAGACAGAGGGGGAGAGGCATGCACGTCTCCAGAATGATAACAACTGGCACAGGAGGAGGAGAGAGGAAGAGACAAAACTGCTGCAAAATCCTTGTCTTCAGGATCAGTGACAAACAACAAACAGCAGGAGAGAGGAAGAGTCAGGGGATGAAAGGGCGGCACATCTCCATAATGACAACAACAGGCACAGGAGGAGGAGAGAGGAAGAGACAAAGGAGCAGAGAAATGCATGTCTCCAAGAGCAGAGACAATGAATAAACAGCAGAAGAGATGAAGAGATGACGGATGAAAGGAGTGCACCTCTCCAGAATGACAAGGAGAGGCACACCCTTGTCCCTTGGCAGATCAACCAGAAATGATGCCATCAAAACTGTCCTTTGTTAAATGAGGAGGAGCTATATTTACACGTACAAACAAGCTGGAGGAACTCAGCAGGTCGGGCAGCATCCGTTGAAACGAGCAGTCAACGTTTTGGGCTGAGACCCTTCGTCAGGACTGAAGAAGGAGGGGGCAGGGACCCTATAAAGAAGGTGGGGGGAGGGTGGAAAACCAATCAGAGGGAAGATCAAGGGGTGGGGGAGGGGAAGCAGGGAGGGGATAGGCAGGAAAGGTGAAGGAACATAAGGGAAAAGCACTATGGGTAGTAGAAGAAGGCAGAATCAGGACACAGGTGATTGGTAGCTATATTTGTTCTTCTTTAATAAACTGAGGTTTTCTTCAATTTCCAAAGCAAAGCCATACCAATAGCATTCAGGAAAATGTAATGTTCTCTCTGGTCACATCAGACTGCACTACCCTTCTCTCAAAGGGTGCCCCGATGGGTCGCCCCATTGTCTAGTTAAGAATTATAAAGCTAAATCATTCAATTGCATATGGTGTACACTCTGTTCTTTCGTGGTACTGATTTGTAACGGTAACACATCACACAGCATCCACACAAACTGGAGGTTTTGCACCCCAATCTCATACGTTTGGTGGGGCCAGAGATGGTCTTCCCTAGACTTATGCAGCCGACAGAACCAGAGGGTTATATAAATATTGGCAGTTTTCTTTTTACTATTTTCACTAATTTTTGCAAGTTTGATGGACTGTATAAAAGTGCATACCCTTGCATAAGAGTGCTAAGCAACTCTAGCCATTTTTCTTTGATTTTAACCCACAATCTAACATTCATGTTCTTCAGCATTTCAGAATCAGCCAGTTTTCTGACACACATTTATAAAAGAAGATGCAAAGAAAGTTACCATGTATGAGCTCTTGGTAATTTCTCAGGTGTTCCCCACTGCTCAATGGTAAATAACTGTGGTCCATTTGATCCTAGAATAAAAGACAAGGACATAGCATTCCAAAATACAAGCAAATCATTCATCTATTTAAAATTAGTAACAGAATCAGACCTGGATTTATTCACCTTGGATCTTTGATAGCAAAAAGTAGCAAACTCACTCTGGAAAAGATACACTTTCATGCTCAACACACTTACCATACAGTTCCGCAAATCCGTTCATGGGCACTCGTGAGGTGCCAGTCACAAACTGCAGCAATCTAATGCGCTTCTCTGAATCCATCAACAGCACAGCCTGAAGACAAGAGTTAAATATTTTTAATATACGTTTCACTTCTGTTCCAAGTACATATTTTAATACTATGTTCATATTTCTCCTCCTTTTCTTCTATCTCCCTATTTCTAGTCTAACACAATTATCAGAACACCCTTTAAGTATTTCTTAAAATTGGTTTTTCACAAGCACGCAGCAATATTGTTGTTTAAAGTGGCTGAGCTAGGCACCTGATTGTATTTTGACGACATTAAAACTAGACAGACACTAAGTATAGACCAAGGCACCTAATTCAGGAATGGTAGAAACTGTTCTGTCACAGTCAACCCAGCAAAGTTGTCCTCAATAATATAGAAGGATTGGTGATTAAGTTGGGAGAGCTGTCCCAAAGTCCAAGGATCAGCCTGGCATGAAAGCACACCATACAGTCAATGTTCATACTCTAATATTACAGTCCCTGGCTACATCCTCTCCCATCAGTAGGACAGACCTGCCAGAGCTACGATGGAGTACAGGTGGGAGGGAGTGGCCCTGGAAATCCTCAACATCCATTCCAGATCCCTGGAAATGTACTCCAGCCCAACCAATAATCTTAAAGCCATGTTTACCAGAAGGAGATCACCCAAATCCAGAAGATTAATCTTGGCTCAACGGGAAGTGCAGACGGCAAGGACAGAAGCAACAGCAAGCCTTGGAAAGGGGGTGCCAATCTGGCACAGCTGCACCACCGGACTGAATGTATGCTGAACAACAAACAGAAACAGCCACAACATCCAAACCTATTCAGAGGTCTGCAGTACTGCCAGACCAATCATAGGGTAGGAGACCATTCCAAGGCCAACCAAGTGGGTGCAAAAAATGAGGACCACCTTCAGATTGCCTAACGAACTATGGAAAATTTATGATGCCAGGAACCATTCATGCCTGACAAAGAGTTACCCAACTTGATTGAACCTCTTGGCACCAAATCCAGAGTACTCTGGGTCACTGCTCTTTAAACACAAACACTTAATAATTCATTTAATATCAGAGAATGTATACGACATGCAACCTGAAATTCTTACTCTCTGCAGACATCCTCGAAACAGAAGAAAAACCCTCAAAGAACGAATGACAGAAAAACGACACAAGAACCCTAAAGCCCCCTGCCCCGCCCATGCACAAGCAGCAGCATCAACCCAACACTCATCCAAGTTTTAAATATAACAACGGCTTTTACTTCAACCACCTTTTCAAAGCAGTAAATATCACAACCCTGCTACCATTGTGTGGGGGAGAAATCTTCATCTCTCTTCTAATCCCCTAACCTGATGTCCTCCATCACCAACCCATTCACATTTATGCAGAACCAGTCGAATCTCCTTGATGCTGCTTTGCTCAGAGACCAATTTATCATCGAGTAGCTGTGTCTCATTCATCGATGCTAAATCTCATCTCCACCTCGTAAAATTGACCTTGGCAAAATTTAAAACCTTTATTCCTACAGTATTTTATCCTTGTCTTATGATGAAATCTATTTAAATTATAATGATTTACCCTGAACCACCACTTCTGCCACCAACTCCTCTTGTTGGGATTGCTATGTACAAGCAAAACCGCTTATGGAATGCAAGTTATGAATTCTACGTCCTGTAAGACCATAGGACATAGGAGCAGAATTAGGCCATTCAGCCCATAGAGTTTGATCCATCTTTATATCTCACTCCCATTCTCCTGCTTTCTCTCCGTAACCTTTGATGCCCTTACTAATCAAAAACCTATGAATCTCTGCTTTAAATATATCCAATGACTTGGTCTCTACAGCTGTCTGTGGCAATGAATTCCACAGATTCACCACCCTTTGACTAAAGAAATTCCTCTTCATTTCTCTTCTAAAGGGAAGTCCTTCTGTTCTGAGGCTGTGCCCTCCAATCCTAGACTACCCCACTGTAAGAAACATCCTTTCCATGTACACTAACCAGGCCTTTCAACATTCAGCTGTTTTCAATGAGATGCCCCCCACCCCAACTTTCTAAACTTCAGTGAGTAAAGAGGTATCAAATGTTCCTCATACATTAACCCTTTTATTCTTGGGATCATTCTTGTGAAACTCTTCTGGACCCTTTCCAATGTGCTAGCATTGATAAGGTGCCCAAAATTGCTCACATTACTCCAAGTGCAGTCTGGCCAATGCCTTATAAAGCCTCATTTTTGCTTTTATATTCTAGTCCTCTAAAAATGAATACTATCATGAAACCTCTTGTTTTAGCGGTCTGAAATACCTACCTGTTTCAAGCAGGCTTCAATTATACTGGTGCCCAAGAAGAACGGGTTAACCTGCGTCAATGACTATCATCCTGTAGCATTTACATCCACTGTGATGAAGTGCTTTGAGAGGGTCAGTGATGAAAAATATCAACTCCTGCCTGAGAAAAGTCCCAGATCTGTTCCAATTTGCTTACCATCACAACAGGTCAACATTAGATGCCATTTAATTGGCTCTCCACTCAGCTCTGGAACATCTGAATAGAGAAGATGAATACAACAGAATGCTCCTAATTGACTACAGCTCTGCATTCAATTTTATCATCCCCTCAGAACTAATCAATAAGCTCCAAGACCTTGAGACCTACAAGCTCTCAATACCTCCTCGTGCAATTGGATCCTTGATTTCCTCATTTGCAAACCCCAGTCAGTTCAGATTGGCAACAACATCTCCACAATCTCCATCAGCCCAGGTGCACCACAAGGCTCAGTATTTAGCCCCTTGCTCGCTTACTTTATACTTATGACTGTGGATCTACGTACAATTAAAAGCCATATTTAAGTTTGTTGACAACATCACTGTTGTTGGCCAAATCAAAGATGGTGACGAATTTAGCATATAGGAGGGAGACTGAAATTCTGGCCAAATATTGCCATAACAACAACCTCTCACTCAATGTCAGCAATACCTCAGAAATGATTATTGACTATAGGAGGAGGAAACCAGAGGTCCATGAGCCAGTCCTCATCAGGGAATCAGAGGCAGAGAGAGTCAGCAGCTTTAAATTCCTCGGCATTGTCATGTCAGAAGATCTGTCCTGGACACAGCTGGTAACTGCCATTTGAAAGGAAGCACAGCAGCACCTCTACTTTCTTAGAGGTTTGTGAATGTTTGACATGTCATCTAAAACTTCTATAGATGGTGAATGTACTGACTGGTTGTATCATGGCCTGGTACGGGAATGCCAATGCCTTTGAATGGAAAAAAAAATACAAAATACAGTGGATACAGCCCAGTCCATCACGGGTGAAGCTCTCCCCACCAAATGAGCACATCTATAAGGAGCACTGTCACAGGAGAGCAACATCCAACATCCAGGCCATGCACACTTCTCTCTGCTGCCACCAGGACGGAGATACAGGAGCCTCAAGTTCCACACAACCAGGTTCAGGAACAGTTATTACCACTCAACCATCAGGATCTTGAACCAGAGGGGATAACTTCACTAATCCCAACACTGAACTGATTCCACAACCCCACTTTTAAGGACTCTATAATTTGTGTTCTCAATATTTCTTTCTTTTTTTCCCTCTTCTTTTGTATTTGCACAGTTTGTTGTCTTTTGTATATTGTTTGTCTGTCTCTGTCACATGTGGTTTTTTATTTATTCTATTGAGTTTCTTTCCATTTCCTATGAATGTCCACCATCAACTCAGCCTGCAAGTTAACCTTCAGAGATTTCTGGACGAGACATCCCAAGCCGGGTTGCACCACTAATTTCTGAATTTGCTCTCCATTTAGAAAATAGACTACACTTTTATTTCTTCTACCAAAGTGCACGACTATACACTCCCCTACACTATATTCCACCTGCCACTTATTTGCCTATTGTCCTAATCTGTCTCAGTCCTTCTTCAGAATCCCTGCTTCTTCCACATTACCTGCCCTCCACCTATCTTCGGATCATCTGCAAACTTGGCCACAAAGCCATCAACCCCATCATCCAAATCAATGACGTATAACGTGAACAGAAGCAGTTCCAACACCACTAGTCACCAGCAGCCAACCAGAAAACCCTCACGCTCTTCTCACTCTTTGCCTCCTGCCAGTCAGCTAATTTTCTATCCATGCTAGTATCTTTCTTGTAATACTGTGAACTCTTATCTTGTTAAGCAACCTCAGGTGCAGCACCTTGTCAAAGGACTTCTGAAAGTCCAAGTAAACAACATCCACTGACTCTCCTTTGTCTATCCTGCCTGTTATTTCCTCAAAGAGTTCCAATGGATTTGTTAGGCAAGATTTTCCCTTGAAGGAAAGCATGCCGACTTCAGCCTATTTTATCATGTGTCCCGAAACCACATCTTTAATAATGGACTTCAGCATCTTGCTAGTCACTGAAGTCAGGCTAACTGGCCTGTAACTTCCTGTCTTCTGCCTCCATTCTTCCTTAAAAAGCAGAGTGACATTTGCAATTTTCCAGTTCTCTGGAACCATTGCAGAATCTAGTGAAGGCTCCACAATCTCTTCAAATAACTCTTTCAGAACCCTTGGGTGTTGTCCATCTGGTCCAGGTGACATATCTACCTTCAGGTTCTCAAGCACCTTCTCCTTATTAATGGCAACTACACTCACTTCTGTCCCAACACTCTTGAACTTCTGGCATACTGCTGGTGTCTTCCACAGTGGAGACTGTCATAAAATACAAATGCAATTTCTTTGTCCCTAGTTACTACCTTGCCAGCCTTATTTTCCAGCGATCTGATATCCACTCTTGCCTCTCTTTTGCTCTTTACTTATCTAAAAAAAAATTGCACCTAGAGAACACAAAGGAAGGAACGTAGAGGTTTCTGCAAGGTAAGGGTTACGGTAATGTCCAGGCAGGGATAGCTTACAGATAGTATGCGGTCAGTCCAGGCAAGAAAACTCTTTTAAGAAAGGTCTTTGAACAGCATAGCTTCCCTTTGCCCTGCAGGGGACTAGAGCCATTTGGCATACCCAGACAAGACAAGGATGCAAACTAAAGAGTGTCTAGAGTGTCTCTTCTTATTGGTCAATTACTTTACTAATGCCTCCAGTTTTAGACTCCACTATCCTAGGTAAGAGAATGTGTCCATTCACTTTACATATGTCTCATGGTTTTATGTACTTCTTCTAGGTCATCTCTCACCATCTATGCTCCAGGGAAAAAAGTACAAGCCCACCTAGCCTCTCCCATCCTCATGCACTCCATTCCCTGTAACATCTTTGTGACATTTTTCAGCACCTTTTCCAGTCCAATGATATCTTTCCTGTAGCTGGGTGACCAGAACTATGTACAATAACCCAAGTGTGGTCTCACCAATCACTCGCAACTCATGCATCCAATACTCGGACCAATGCTATACCACCAACTTTGGTGTCATTCACAAACTTACAAACCACATGAATAACACTATTATCTATATTTACGATTTGAATGACAAAGAAGATCGGACTCAATGTGGATCCCTGTAGCGCCCCACTGCTCATAGACCTCCAGTGCCACTCTGCAATTCCTTCCACTAAGCCAATTCTGTATCTAATTGGTCAGTTCATCTTGGATCCCATGTGCCTTAACTTTCCAATTAGTCAATTCTTGATCAGTAAGGGGTTAACAGTTACAGGGAGAAGGCAGGAGAATGGGATTGAAACAAATAAAAGATCAGCCATGACTGAATGGTGAAGCTGGCATGATGGACCAAATGCTCTAATTCTGCTCCTATGTCTTATGATCTTCCACTCTAGCCTAATATGTGGACCCTTGTCAGGGACCTTGCTAAAGTCCATGTTCTCAAGTTATGTTCTAAATTCATGTTAGATTATTTACTTTTCTGGGATCACAAGTGATGGACAATAAGTGGTCAACTGCCACTGGCACCTACATCTGGAAAATATATCAACAAACCACAGGATAAAGAGATTAATATTAGGAAAATTTCACACCAACAGTTAAGCAGCCAGGTGGCAGTGACATCTATTGGCCTGATTTGAACGTCTGCAGTTGTACATGATTTCCGGGAGCTGCACTACCTTCCAAAACCACTGGATGACAGGATGGTTTGCATTGTAGCCATTTTTGTACTTGGTGTTCTCCTTCCAGTCATTCACATCCACATCTCCAAGTCCACACATCAAAAGCTGAAAGACAATGGTCAAATGTCATCAAAGCAAGGGCCAAAGTGTAGTATAACCTGGAATGGTAATCAAAGTAGGCAGACTGCAAAAGGTTACCTCCAATTCATTCTCATCAAATATCTTTATCAGATCTTGTGGGATCAGTTCAAAGAATCCCTGGGGAAAAAAATATCAGGATTCTGTCATGAGCATTTACAGCAAAAGTAGCACCATTTCATGCTTCTCATCTACGTTGTTTTGATAAAACATGACTTTTAAAACCTGCCATAACAGCTTCTGTTACTCTGAAGACCACATATACTGGAACCCTGTATCCTGACTGCCAGAATAAGTAAATTGAGATTTTGCTGTGCTCCTCAAAGAATTTATAAAGTGCTAATATGCATTAGTTTATGGCCAAACATTGCCTTAATTTTAAATTTTCTTTCAGATGAATCTCATTCCTTATGAAAAGTGTGATCCCGCCAACCTCCACATGTCCCTGGAGTATCTATGCTTCTCCCATTTCCAGTCTCATGAGGATCCCCTGCACTGGTCTCCTTGTTTTCACTTCCCCTTTATTCTCTCTAAGACATTGCCCTAAAACTCTCTCTGATCTGCTGTAAAATCTGATGTGGCCCAGTGTCACATTTGGTTAGTAATGCATCATCTTAGGACATTTTACCATTGTCAAATATGCAGGCTATTATCATTGAATGCTAATATTTTCCTGTCTAGAATCTAATTTTCAAATAATTCAGTTACAGTTGAGAATTCAAATTTTATTTTTTAATTTTTCTATTTTTCCACCTTTAATTCCATCTTTTGTCTCTCGTGTCTTTTAGCAAATGATTTAATATTAAGTTAAAAATTCAACCTGACCTTTTGTGGATCAGCCTCACTTTGTCTAATTAACAATGCTGCAATCTGATTAGTTAAAGATATACATGACTGCTTGACCTGATCACCCAGGTTCTAATCCCCTAAAAGGAATGCACCAAAAATGAGTTTCTAATCCTCAACTTCCTGCACAAAACTTCACTTAGAAAGTCTGCAACAAAGACAAGTGTAGCTGTCTGTGCACTGGTGGCTATGGAATTTGGTCACATAGAGGAGAGATTCTATTGTCTTTGTAACATTTCACACAATATTGGGCTTAATTCAGATGAGATATAGTCCAAACTATAGTTTTAGGTTGGTGACAGTACAGGACATGATTTTCTTTCTAATTTGTTGTCACTCTGGAAGATTAGAATAGCAGAGATTTTCAGTACTAGTGTTTACCTTGCTAATTATCATTATAACTCAACAGACTCAAGTACAACTTATTTAAAAGTGATTTTTTGTCCTCTTATTACCTCTTTAAAAGCATTCGTTTGTTCCTGGATTCGATTGACAAACCTCCACTGCATCACAAGGCTGGAAAAAAAAGCAGCAAGTCCACAAAATGCTTCATTTACAGATCCCACACCACAGGTTTCCATAATTAGCACCCAACAATTCTGTCCAATTAATTTGTTCTTCCTGGTTGTAATCTGTACTTTCTCCATCCTCTGGGTCAGAGATATACAACATGGAAACAGGCCCTTCAATTCAATTCACCCATGTCTATCTGTGCTAGCCCCAGTTCCCAGTGCTTGGCCTATAACCATCTAAACTTTTCCCATCCATCCTAAACAACTTTTAAATGCTGGAATTACACTCACCTTTACACCTTCCTCCAGTAGCTCACTTCAATATACTCACCATCTTCTGTGTGAAAATGTTGCCTCTCATGTCTCTTTTAAATCTTTCCTTTCTCACCTTTATTCTATGTCCTCTAGTTTTACACTGCCCCACCCTCAAATACTGAAAGATCCTCTTGTTCAGAAACCCCTCCAGTATCTTTCCTACCATTGATGTCAGGCTCACCAGCCTGTAAATCCCTTGCTTGTCCTTGCAGACACTATTCTGTAAGGTTAACCTACCTAGTTAAATAAATTGTACAGTTCCAACCCAATTATCAGTTGCATCATCTTCCTAGCACAAAGTTGCCCGTATTCCAGCAATGGTTGGGCATCACATGCCATCTTACTCAGAACAAGCACAGAGATAACCAGTTCTAGAATGGATTAACACAAAGGTAGAAGGAGAAATTGATGGACAGGAGTTTACAATTGGAGAAAATTAAAACGAGATTCACTCTGCAGCTGCCTCATGCCCACAGCCAGTAGAACGCTGATAAAGGTATTTTAAACCAGAAGTTGGCATATCTAACTTTGCACATATATGAAAAAATAACTGTGCATAAATAGAGCATATAATCCCAGAAATTCCAAAACACTTACTGAATGTACTCCTTCTTGTTTTTGTTTGTAACCAAAATTTCTGATCCATTAGGTTTCAGCTCATGTTGTTGGGTCTGGTGGAAGGAAAACATAATTCCAAGATTTATCCAAAACTGCGAAACCAGCAGAGGGCAGTTAGGACCATTGCTGGTCCATATGTTGTACCACATGCAACACAACGAGAGCTTTCACAAGGCATGCAAGTCTTATCAAATGGTAAGATCAGGTAAGATGGTGTGCTCAATGCAGCCACTATACCGAGTCTAATCAGAGGTGTACTTGTTCACCCTGTGTGTTTTTTTTCACACTTGCAAGTCTCTGCTGGATACCAAGAACATCAAGTACTGCTGGACAATCCCATCAGTAAGTTGCTCGATAGTGATGGAGCTGGACTTGTCATGTTGTCACCTGGACTTGTTACATACCATTGTGTGTGGTGTGAATGATTGCCTTTGACATTTTTATTAGGAGCGCAAGACCTTGTTGGACCTTTGTAATGTAGTGTACTGCAAGTCTGGTTCACTGGTTCATTGGTGAGACAGATGGCAGGGTAGCTGTGCTGACTTGGCTGTAGCGAGGACAAGATTTAAGCTGTGGGCTTGCCTGTAGCTGCTGTCCAGGTGAGGAGACACTGAGATGGTGTGGGAAATCCTCTGTGGGGCATGCTAGAATCTGTATTCCAAAACTATGAGCTGTCCTCCTTCTTCAAAGAAAAAGGCTTTCCTTCCTCCACCATCAACGCTGCCCTCACCCGCATCTCTTCCATTTCATGCACGTCTACCCTCACCCCATACTCCTGCCATCCCACCATGGACAGGGTTCCTCTTGTCCTAACCCACCCCACTAACCTCCATGTCTAGCACATCATTCTCTGTAACTTCCACCATCTCCAATGGGATCCCACCACTATGCACATCTTCCCCTCCACCCACATTCCACTTCCCACACGGATCGCTCCCTACATGACTCCCTTGTCCGTTCATCCCTCCCCACTTGTCACCCTCCTGGTACTTATCCTTGCAAGCAGAACAAGTGCTACACTTGCCGTAACACCTCCTCCCTCACTACCATTCAGGGCCCAAACAGTCCTTCCAGATGTGGCAACACTTCAGCTGCAAGTCTATTGGAGTCATCTACTGTGTCTGGTGCTCCCAGTGTGGCCTCCTGTACATTGGTGAGACCTGACATAGATTGGGAGACCGCTTCACTGAGCACCTATGCTCTGTCCGCCAGAAAAAATGGGATCTCCTGGTGGCCACCGATTTCAATTCTACTTCCCATTCCCATTCTGACACGTCAGTCTATGGCTTCCTCTACTGTCGTGGTGAGGCCACACTCAGTAGCAAAACTTTATATTCCATCTGGTAGCCTCCAAACTAATGTCATGAACATAGATTTCTCAAACTTCTGGTAATTGGCCCCTTCCCTTCCCCATTCCTGTTTGCCTCTCTTACCTCATCTCCTTACCTGCCCATCCCCTGCCACTGGTGCTCCTCCCCCTTCCCTTTCTTCCATGGTCTTCTGTCCTCTCCTATCAGATTCCCCCTTCGCCAGCCCTGTATTTTATTCACCAATCAACTTCCTAGCTCTTTACTTCACCCCTCCCATTTTCCCAGTTTCACCTATCACCTGCCACCTTGTACTTCTTCCTCCCTTCCCCCCACCTTCTCGCTTTAACATCAACTTTTTCCCACTCCTGATGAAGGGTCTAGCCCGAAACATCAACTGTTTACTCTTTTCCATTGATGCTGCCTGGCTTGCTGAGTTCCTCTAGCATTTTGTTTGTGTTGCTTGGACTTCCGGCATCTGCAGACTTTCTCATCTTGTTTGCTGCAATATGTCTTGGGGCCTGGCTCCTCCCGTCAGCACTGACCTTCCTTGGCAGAAGAACAAGATGAACCAGGACTACATATATGCCACTCAGGGACTTGGGCTGTATTATTTTTTTTCTTTATGACTAAGTTTTTCTGAAATTGTATCTGTATGTGCTACGTGCTGTTGGTAATGTGTGTTGCACTTTGTCCCTGGAGGAATGCTGTTTTGTTTGGCTATATTCATGTATAGTTTAATGATAATTAATCTTGAACTTAATGTAAAACTGAATATAACACCTCCAATGTGGCCAAAATAACTCTCTCCTTTTGCTCTTCAGTAAGATAAACCATTGTTACAATAATGCAAATTAAACACATGAAACAATTTTTATTTTCTGTAATAAACTGTAAGTTTAACTGTCTTATAATGCATTTCCCCAAGCAAATGAAAGAAATCTTAGCAGACTGATAAAACTGCATTATGTGTATTTTGTTTTAGGACAAAGTCCAGTGGAGGTTACAAAGAAATGCTAAACTTACACCTCCACTAGTAAAGTTCAACATTCTGCAACACATCTGATGCCAGGTCCTGGTAAGGCCCACTTCTAAGAATTAATTATGTCGCTGAGTACCTTCTATCATTCATATAATCATGTTTTAAAAAGGCCATTTCATACCTGTGTCCACCAGATAGAAAAAATCTTCTGTTAATTTACCCACTTATTTGCAAAAGGAGCAAATGATATTTAAACAATAAGGCCATTTTTTTGAAATCACCAAGGTCAAATGGTTCAGAAATTTCAATCTTCATATCTAATGGAGCATGAAGTATTATCTGTCAGCCACACCTTGATTAAAGACTTGCTGCTGGGTTAACTGCAGTACTTGTTGTGTAACTAATAGAGGAATTTACCAATTCCCTAAGAAGGTGAACAAGGAAAGCACAAATACATTTAAGTGTTCAAAAATGTTGGGTGGTAATGTTAGCTGTATTATTTGTCAAACAACGTAACAGTTGTCATGGGAGCCTTAATCCACAGTATTGTAAATACAACACTAAGACAGTTGATTACTGCAATGAAAACACTGAAGGAAGATGGTGAAATTGAAGACTGGTCCCAGTACCATCAACAAAAAGTATCATTCCAATAGGGACACTAAATATGGCATGGCTGCTACAACTTAACACAAAGGATATCAGTTTTAACTCACACTCTGCACTAACAAGATACAGAATGCTAAGTGAAAATCATTGTGCAGCTGAATTTATAAATGGAGCCATTGAAGGTCGATGTAGGAGGTTAACAAAATATGAGCTGGTGCTGAATATTGCTGTACTGCACTCAAAAGATGGCTTTATTTGGGTGACAATAAATTATAAATGCAAATGGATTAAAACATCAGCAGGCCATAGTATCTGCTAGCTACAATTTACTGATAATGTGCATGCATATGCATACCAACCTGACCAAACAGCTCTTCATCAACCACGAATCGAAGATCCAAATCAGTCGGGTCATTTTCAAGAATCCACATCAGTGAATTGTAATACTCGCTGTCCTGAAATATTTAAAGTTAAAATTGACCATATTCAGTTATAGCCTCCTGTTTATAAATCTTATTGCAATAGCAAAACAGACTCAGAGGTACTGTAATCATTTCTATTTTACAAACTGCTAATGCTGGAAAAAATACAAGGGACTTTTCCCAAATTACTTCAAAATTTATACTGAGGGGAAAAACAAGTATGCCAGCATTTAAAACTTGGTTCCATTCCATCTCCTGTGTTCCAGTTTCTAGCAGACTAATACTAGATTCATAACTATTTTGATTTTTTTTTCTGATCAAGGTTTTGACTGTTTTTATAAATCGGGTTTGTTGAATGGGTTAGCCTAACTGAGCTATATCCAATATCAGATGTGCTTGGCCACAATTAAGAGTAAAAATATAAGCCAAGGACAAAACTGGGAGAAAACCAGGATTCTGGCTAGACCCAAACACATGCTGAAAAGCTGAGGTTGCTTTTAAAAGGGGTTCAGACATGGCAAGTATTTGTAAGGAATGAGATTTTGGAAGATTGGAAGGAAATTTCTTTGCTTGAACTATAGCAGTAGGATTATTGAAAATAGCTTTCTTTTATGGCTGAAAATTTGCAGAGAAGAGAGCTGAACTGGGAATTTATGACAGATCAGCTGGGAAAGTGAAAGACACAGTTGCTTGTTTTTTTTAAATGAGAAAAAGTAAAGAAATATGATAATTTAATTTTGGTATACATAATATATTGTTATGATAACAGACATTCAGAATGTACAGTACACACAATCTTTTACAGAAATATATACCTCAGTTTTAGCTGAAGTAGCTGTACTACATGAAGAATGCCTCCCTGTACAAGACAAAGCTGCTGATACACTCCCTGATTAAAAATATTTCCATGCTTCCAGACTGCCAGGAAGCATGAGCAGAATATTTATTGGCCTATTCCCCATCCTATAAAAAGTTCCTAGAATATAGGCTTCTTTCACTTTTCAGTTGCTGCTGTAATACTAAAATAATTCCTGGTCACCGTGTCAATATTGTTTTGTGCACCTTGTTCAATGAACTTTATAAATATTCCTTTTGCTTTAGCTGTGCCTTGCAAATGTTCCTAGTGCTTCACCTAGCAGTTATTCACTTTGCTTCTGTTGCTACTACATCCACTTATTCCCCAACCTCCACATTTGTAAGTGATGTGGAAAGCGAAATTCCAAGAATACAAATGAAGCTTTAAATACACAAAATAATTTTCCTTAGCTAACTTCAATATAATAAACACCTTGTCATTTATCATCTCTAATCCACCATCTGACATTTTAACTGCTATACACTCGCTTGTTGTGTACAGAATGGTGTACATTGGCTGAAAAAAAAGCCCTCGAATATCCTGAAGCTACATCAATTTCATATGTTCACCAAAACATGTACAAATGTTCATGAACCTTCAATAAGCTATAACACTCCCATCTATCTAAATTTTGCAAAGATTTGCAATATGTTATGTTCTTGAGGTCTCCAGCTTATTCTCATCCTCAAGGTTTGTGGAAAATTGCATCATTTAATTAATCTGGAACACAATCTGTCAGTAAGAAATTAAGGCCACCTGCTCAAGCTAATGGAGAGGTTGTTAACAAGAGAATGATCTGGATGGACTTCATATTTCTGATGTACTAATTTGAACACGTAACCAGCATCACTATTAGGGTATCAGAGAAGCCTTTGTAGCTAATTTTATAGCTAAATTTTCATGTGCATTTTCTCAGGTTTGTGATTAATCAGTTATTTATTTGTCGTGGACATCACTCAGTGCTGTCTGCATTGAAATACTGGCATTTCTCAGTGCTAACAACTGAAATGTGAACAGAAGATGGTCTATCAGATGATCTTCCCAATATGCAGTTAAAATCTGAAACACACTGCCTGAAGAGTTGGTGGAGGCAAGGATCCTCACAACATTTCAGTATCTAGACAAGCACTTGGATCACCATGGCATAGAAGGTCAGTCTCCCTAGATGGATATTTGTTGGTTGGCTCAGATAGGGAATGCTGAGGGACCTGCTTCTGTACTGTATAACTTTGTACTGTCCTTGTCTTTCATACAACACAGTAATATCAACAAATATACTGTACTCTGTTTAATTACAATATGGAAAACTTACCACTGACTCCATATCTTGCAGTGTTATTGGCTTCTGAAGCATCATCTTGTACAAAGGTCTGATAAAGAATCCTATATAATAAACAAATCTCATTTTGTTTATATGATCATAGAAATATTTTATCATCTGCAATTACACAGAATTCTTATCTTTTGCGAAGGTTACAAAAATCATTTTATTTAAAATACATTAAATAGCATTTCTAACAATGTCAGATCCATGTACCTACCGTCTAACAATTTCCCATGAAACACTGCCATCCCAGCTACGCGACCTATGAACTTGAAGTAAGATACATGCTCCTCATTGCATAGTCCAGAATTTGGGTTTATCTGTAAAGTGTAATTGTCCCTATAGGAGAAAGGGAGATTACTTGATTAGGTCAGACAGCTAGCAGAATGACCAGAGTTAAAATGTCGCTTATGCAAAAGAATGCAATATTTATTCTACAACTATTAAAAACGGACAGAAAATGGTTCGGATCAACATTGATCCAAGAGAATGATGGTTCCCAAGCGATGGGAATGCAGACAATGCTGAGGGACTCAGGGAGAAACTGTGTAATGGTGGCTTTGTTAGACTATTGATAAGTACTGGGTGGAGGTCAGTGAAGGGAAACGGACAGGAGATGTGGTGGGCTAAAGGTTGGCAAACTAATATTGGCATTTAAGAGTTTGAAATATGAATTAAATGCTGGTAGGGGTACTCAGGAAGCTGGTAAATCTGCAATTGGTACGCAATAAAAATCTAAGATACAGAACATCTCAAAAGAAGCAGTGGACAATCTGATTGCATCTTCATTAGTTCCGTTCCACAGTGACACAGCAACAAAAATCCATTGCCTTTATACCGTAGGAATACAATGCAACAACAGTGCAACAGTAGTACAACATTCCAATCATTGCAAACTTGAGCATTCTGTCATGAAAGTAGTTTAAAGCAGTCACATACGTGGCAGAATATTCAAACAACCCGTAATATGGATTGAACATCTCCTTGGAAAGCAGGAAAAACCATTCCCTGGCAACACCACCATAATCCAATCCTTTCTCAGAATCAAACTCAATCCAGAGTCTGGCTTTGAGGAATTCGACTCTCTTTACAGACATTATTTTCCTGTAAGAGTCTTCCAAGATTGCGTTCCGACGTAACTTCATTTCAAATCGATTTGGACCATCAGTCTGCAAAGCAAAACAAAAGTTTAAGGATGCTATTTTGCTTACAATTTAATGATTTGATTTTGATTAATGTTCGTACAGGCAGAAACAGAGAAGAATCACTAAATGGAACATAATTCTATCTACTTAACGCTGCCTCGTTAAAGCAGCCCAGACATTCTCTCTTCTCCCCTCTTCCATTGGACAGAAGATACGAAGCATGTACCACCAGGCTCAAAGACAGCTTCTGCACTTTATTCCGCATTGTTACTGTTTTACTTTGTTCTACCGAAATACATTGATCTGTATGAATAGTATTAAAGAGCAGCTTTTCACTGTACAAGAATAAACCATTTCCAATTTTACACACAGAGTATCACACAAATACACGATCAGGACAGGTGACATTGAATCAACTCTCCTCCACACCCTGTAGCTGAAGTTCTCTAATTCAGGCAACATCCTGGTGAATTTCCGCTGCACTCTTCCATTGCAATTATACCTTTCCTATATCATGCTGACCAGAACTGCGTACCACAATTCAAATGCAGTCTAACCAGTGTTGTAAAACAACAAAAGTTGTAAAATAACGTCCCAACTTTTATATTCTGTGCCATGATCTATAAAGGAAAGCATGCTATATGAATTCTACAGCAATCTATCTACAGGTAGCTGTGATAGGGAACTCCAAGGTTCCTGTTCATTAGATTCTATCATTTACTGCATATGTCCTAATTGTATTTGACTTTACAAAATACATCACCTTATACCCCCGTCCCATGATCCTTTCCCTTCTCCAGCTCTGTATCCCTTTTGCCAATCACCTTTCCAGCTCTCAGCTTCACCCCACCCCCTCCGGTCTTCTCCTATCATTTCACATTTCCCCCTCCCCCTCCTACTTTCAAATCTCTTACTATCTTTCCTTTCAGTTAGTCCTGACGCAGGGTCTCGGCCCAAAACGTCGACAGTGCTTCTTCCTATAGATGCTGCCTGGCCTGCTGCATTCCACCAGCATTTTGTGTGTGTTGCTTGGACATCCAGCATCTGCAGATTTCCTCGTGTTCACCTTATACTTGCCGGGATTAATTGAATCAGCCGATATTCCATCCAACCATCTAACTATATCCTACTGTAGCTTTCGACAACCTTGCTTGATAATTCTCAACACCAAAAACATTTGAGCTATCAACAAAATTACTAATCATACTATTTGCATACATACCTATAACACAAGTGTGGCAGCTCAGATTCTCATG